>NC_054556.1:27481355-27588855 GCF_017654505.1 Polyodon spathula | reverse complement strand
GAAAATGAACTTTGAAGAGCAACCGGACTCAAAGGCAGGAGTTAAAAACAAAACGATAATAGACTGCAGAGCTTAACAGAACCCTAACCCTAGCTCTGACCTTAACCCTAACCCTAGCCCTAGCCCTGACCCTAGCCCTAGCCCTAGCCCTAGCCCTAACCCTAGCCCTAGCTCTTACAATGTCCCAGATTGTATTTGCCACTGTGCATTATTTCAAAGACAGGAATCTCCCTGCATTTCTAAATCTCTTTGTCCTCATGTCCCTAGTAGAGAGATGAGATCATCTAACGTAGTGTTGCTGACCTAGCAGCTCAGTCAGTCTCATTCACGCTTTACAGTAAGTGCCGTTGCTGACCAGGATCAGAGCAAAGTTCATACATTTAGACCCAGACAAAGCCTGCTGTGTTGAGACTAGTTCTCTGGTGCATGGAGGTCGGTCGCTCTAGTTTGAACAGTTGAAAATCCTGTAACACTCATCTATGAATATTCACCAAGGTGTCAAATGAGATGTATATGTTGATCCTGTCTAATAACGAGTCATATGAAGTGAACTGCACATAAAATGGGCGCCTGTTAACATGAAAACAATGTGTTCTTTGTGCAGAGATTTGGTTGTGCAAAGACCCTGTATCTCTCTGACACGGACAAAAGGAAACATTTCCGTCTGGTTTTAAAGCTCTTCTTCAGCAACGGCCAAGAAATCGGGAACTTTTACAGCAAACTGATTAAAGTGATATCCAAGCCTTCCCAGAGAAAGCAATCCATGAAGAATGCAGACTATGCAAACACAGCATTGTAACCCTAACCCTAACCATAACCCTTTACCATAACCATAACGTCAACCCAACCCTAACCCTAACCCTAACCACAACCCTAACCACAACCTTAATCCTAACCCCAACCCTTACTCTTGCTCTCGCACTAACCCTCATCCTAACCATCCTAGATGATACCTAGGCAATTGCTACACATTGTTTTTTATTTTACATTTGTATTTAATCCTTTACTAAAATGGACAAAAAGAAGGTGTGTTTCTAAATATTCAGTAATGTCTGAGAGTGTAATCTCTTTGCTTCAAGGGAAGCCATACTGTATGACAGTGTATTGGTTCAAGTTCGACCTTTCGTGTTCTCAATGTAAACGAATCAAGCCAACCCTTTTACTTGATCTTCCACGCCAACAACCAGATGTGGAACGATGATGCAAAAAATCACTTCACTACAAAACACATTTCCTGCTGTATCCAGAGTTTATTTCCACAAATGAAGAAACACTGCTGTTTAAAACACCATGCACCTTGCAAAACTGCACAGCTGAAATTCTTTACCATAATTTGGAAGTAGAACTGTATTACATAATTAAAGTGGAGCTCAACGCTCTCCATAACTGAGGACTCCGTTAAACAGCCACTACCCAAGGTGAAGGGGAACTGTTTTGACCAACTCCTCTCACACTAGCCAAAGTAAACACTCCCAGAAGCCAGGTGCAGTGCGGATTTGGGCTGGCACTCATCCCTCTGTCAGGACAAAGGCTCGCAGCTCTGTTTCCACTGGGTCTGTAGCACATGGACTCGATACACAGGAAGCATTGATAAGACCAGCCCAGCTAACTGAACTGTAATCTGCAGGCTTGTCCGTCAGGAGCTCTGTTCAGTGGTTTTAACAGAGTCTGTCTTGTTTCAGTGTGCATTTCTTCAGGATCAAACGTTTCCCTCTTCAATCGGCTGCGTTCCCAGACCGTCAGCACCAGGTATCTGTCAGTGGAAGGAGGGGCCTTTGTAGCGAGTGCCAGACAGTGGGCAGCATTCACCATGTACCTTGGTATGATTCATCCAAAACTAATCCAACTCATCCAGTAATCCTGACCTCTCCTGATTGCTCTGCACACTGGGGCAAGGTTTTAGTATTCATCCCCTTGTCTCAGCAATCTCATACAGCACTTTACAGAACTCATACCCACTAGATTAATATACCACAGAGAGCACAAGCTAAAAATCTTAGTGGTGTAATTCTTCACATGTATTATTGCACAGGCAGTTTCTGCAGGATTCTGTCACATAACCCTCTCTGGCTTTGTGAAAACACGCTTTGCAGCGGCAGTCTCAGGAGAGTGCTAATGGGACTCTGTCTTTGTGAAAACGTGCTTTGCAGCGGCAGTCTCAGGAGAGTGCTAATGGGACTCTGTCTTTGTGAAAACACGCTTTGCAGCGGCAGTCTCAGGAGAGTGCTAATGGGACTCTGTCTTTGTGAAAACACGCTTTGCAGCGGCAGTCTCAGGAGAGTGCTAATGGGACTCTGTCTTTGTGAAAACATGCTTTGCAGCGGCAGTCTCAGGAGAGTGCTAATGGGACTCTGTCTTTGTGAAAACACGCTTTGCAGCGGCAGTCTCAGGAGAGTGCTAATGGGACTCTGTCTTTGTGAAAACACGCTTTGCAGCGGCAGTCTCAGGAGAGTGCTAATGGGACTCTGTCTTTGTGAAAACACGCTTTGCAGCGGCAGTCTCAGGAGAGTGCTAATGGGACTCTGTCTTTGTGAAAACACGCTTTGCAGCGGCAGTCTCAGGAGAGTGTTAATGGGACTCTGTCTTTGTGAAAACACGCTTTGCAGCGGCAGTCTCAGGAGAGTGCTAATGGGACTCTGTCTTTGTGAAAACACACTTTGCAGCGGCAGTCTCAGGAGAGTGCTAATGGGACTCTGTCTTTGTGAAAACACGCTTTGCAGCGGCAGTCTCAGGAGAGTGCTAATGGGACTCTGCCTTTGTGAAAACACGCTTTGCAGCGGCAGTCTCAGGAGAGTGCTAATGGGACTCTGTCTTTGTGAAAACACGCTTTGCAGCGGCAGTCTCAGGAGAGTGCTAATGGGACTCTGTCTTTGTGAAAACACGCTTTGCAGCGGCAGTCTCAGGAGAGTGCTAATGGGACTCTGTCTTTGTGAAAACGTGCTTTGCAGCGGCAGTCTCAGGAGAGTGCTAATGGGACTCTGTCTTTGTGAAAACATGCTTTGCAGCGGCAGTCTCAGGAGAGTGCTAATGGGACTCTGTCTTTGTGAAAACACGCTTTGCAGCGGCAGTCTCAGGAGAGTGCTAATGGGACTCTGTCTTTGTGAAAACACGCTTTGCAGCGGCAGTCTCAGGAGAGTGCTAATGGGACTCTGTCTTTGTGAAAACACGCTTTGCAGCGGCAGTCTCAGGAGAGTGCTAATGGGACTCTGTCTTTGTGAAAACACGCTTTGCAGCGGCAGTCTCAGGAGAGTGCTAATGGGACTCTGTCTTTGTGAAAACACGCTTTGCAGCGGCAGTCTCAGGAGAGTGCTAATGGGACTCTGTCTTTGTGAAAACACGCTTTGCAGCGGCAGTCTCAGGAGAGTGCTAATGGGACTCTGTCTTTGTGAAAACACGCTTTGCAGCGGCAGTCTCAGGAGAGTGCTAATGGGACTCTGTCTTTGTGAAAACACGCTTTGCAGCGGCAGTCTCAGAAGAGTGCTAATGGGACTCTGTCTTTGTGAAAACACGCTTTGCAGCGGCAGTCTCAGGAGAGTGCTAATGGGACTCTGTCTTTGTGAAAACACGCTTTGCAGCGGCAGTCTCAGAAGAGTGCTAATGGGACTCTGTCTTTGTGAAAACACGCCTTGCAGCGACAGTCTCAGAAGAGTGCTAATGGGACTCTGGCAGACAGTTTTACTTTTATATTAACTTTTAATGCAGCTTGTGGTAGAAGCCAGGGCTGCCTTGGAAGAAATGGATACAGTTCATGGCCGGTACTATCGTTCACTTTTGCTGAGCCAATTGGGTTAAACTGGAGCCTGTTACGGGATGTCCAGCCATGTGTCTCTCATGCATGCAAACTCTTCATCTTGAAGCACTCTGTCTGTAGGTCAGGGTTAATCTGACAGCCAGTGTTACTATTGCTTACTGAATATACACAGCATTGATGCCAGTGTCAACAGCATGTCATCCATCCAGTTGCATTTCCACAAAGTGTACAGTATAGTAAATGAAAAAAACTTCTGTCAACACCACGCATTTGGTATTTTTTATGCAATCCTAGGATGATTTTGTATGAGAGCTATGTTCTTACACTAACTACGGTAACATGAAGCATCTCTAATTACTGTATGTTTATATAGTAGTTGCTTAGTAGATACATGTGTACTTACACATCATTGCAAAGTTGTTATGCACACTTGCAATGTTCTTAACGTATAAATCTGTTTGCACGATATGTGTAAGTGCGCAATTGTATCAGAAAAGGTGGAGGGTTAGGGGGTTAGGTTTAGAGTTAGGATTAGGTTTAGGGTTAATGTACACATTCAGTACATTGTAGCTATACATAATAACATTATAATGTTACATGCATAAGCACACATGTATCTGCTACGTAACTAGGATGTAAATGCTTCATGTAAAGTGTTACCCTAACTACTAATAGGTGTGCTGTCAGGGTTTAGTAGTTGCAGAGACAGATCTCTCTGAAATCACAGCCAGTGTCTGGAGCATGATAGCACCAGTGGGTTAAACAGAGCAGCCCCTTGTGAATAAATGTTCCAAATTAAAGGTCTCAGCGACTGTTGTGTTTTGCTGCGTTGACACAAGCTGCAGTGCTGACAGCTTTGCTAGGATTCTGGAACTAGAACAATGTGATGCCCTGACCCACTGACACTGCAGAACCCCCCTCTCTGGTTTCACCCCAGTGTTTGTTTAAAGTGATGTCAGCACCTTGCTTCACAGAGTGGGGTATAGACTCCTTGAGCTGGTGTTAATGCTATGTCTAGGCTCAGACAGGACTGCAGCAGGAAGCTATGATGTGTACCGTGAAACGCAAGCCTCCCGCTCCACATATACTGTATCTCTTGTGCATCCCATCCACGATCCTGTATGTTATGTAAGATCACCATAGAAAGTGCTGAAGCAGGAGGATCTGCCTCAACTCTCCACCAGCCCCAGTGTGGGTTCATACTACAGCAATGGTGTGCGTGCTGAGATTAATAATCACTGCAAGCTGCAGAAAGAGATGTGGGTGCTGGCGTGGAATCTACAGTATCAGATGGGCACTCACAGGCATTCTGGAATCAAAGGATAATCAGAACGGCTCTCATTTCATAACCCGCCCTTCTATTTCCAGTTTTCGTGCAGCATAACTGAATAGCACAAAAGTGATGACGAGCATTCAGCGGTTTATTTCAAGCGATGGATAAATCATCCAACATTGTAACAGGAGACACATTGTTCTATACACCGGCGGAGCTTCTGCATGTGTCTCCTGATAATGGGGATGTGGTGTCTCCACAGGTAATCTGCAAAGTGAATAAACAGTACGCCAGTCTAGACGTGGATGAGCCCGTGTCCCAGCTCCAGAAGTGCGCGTTCCAGTTCAAGGATAGCAACAGGATGTACTTGTGTCTGTCCAATGAGAAGATCATACAGTTTCAGGTAGCGCTCTCATCCAGTGCTTGTGATTTTCCCAATGCAGTTATTTATTTGATCTGATCGATGGCGGTTGTATAAATGCTGTGTGAATCGACATCCAAGCTAGGATGTGAACCCAGGATCTTCAGGCTTTAAGTTCGTAGCTCTAACCACCAGACCAGACCTCCTCCACCACGCTATTGAAGTTCAGCTAAACGAAATGAAATGTAAAAAAAGAATAAAAAAAACATTCATTGACAACATTAAAAATAGACATCCCAATAAGGCAGTGTGCGTTCACATGCAGGATTCTGCACTAGAATCTGCTGACTTCCTTCCATTCACCACAAACTACATTGTCAAGTGGGGTCTGGCAAAGAGAGCGCAAATCCTCAAAAAGTCTAGACAGAGGAAGCAGGCAGTGTCCTGATTCTAATCAAGCGAAAGAACAGCCCTCCAGTTTAAACGAGGGGCTTCCACAGCACTCGCCCAGCTAAGCGTGGTTCTGGTCCTTGCAGGCTTCTGCTTACCCGAAGGAGCCCAGTAAAGAGCTGTTCAGTGATGGCTCCTGTTGGAGCCATCAACAGGAGCCATGTACTTGGCTTGATTCATGCGCCCTTCACAAAGACAAATCTGCCTGATTCCAGCCTTGCTGAAGTACCCCCAGATGAGTCAAATTTTCAGCTTTGCCCAACACCTGGTCTTCTAATGGTTAGACCGAGACCTGGAGAGGCCTAAAAGCCACAGTGTCTCGCACCCACTGTGAAATGTGGTGGAGGATCGGTGATGATCTGGGGGTGCTTCAGCAAGGCTGGAATCGGGCAGCTTTGGCATGAATCAAGCCAAGTACAAGGTTGTCCTGGAAGAAAACTTGCTTCCTTCTGCTCTGACAATGTTCCCCAACTCTGAGGATTGGTTTTTCCAGCAGGACAATGCTCCATGCCACACAGCCAGGTCAATCAAGGTGTGGATGGAGGACCACTGGATCAAGACCCTATCATGGCCAGCCCAATCTCCAGACCTGAACCCCATTGAAAACCTCTGGAATGTGATCAAGAGGAAGATGGATGGTCACAAGCCATCAAACAAAGCCGAGCTGCTTGAATTTTTGCGCTAGGAGTGGCATAAAGTCACCCAACATCAATGTGAAAGACTGGTGGAGAGCATGCCAAGACGCATGAAAGCTGTGCTTGAAAATCAGGGTTATTCCACCAAATATTGATTTCTGAACTCTTCCAAAGTTAAAACATTAGTATTGTGTTGTTTAAAAATGAATCTGAACTTATTTTCTTTGCATTATTCGAGGTCTGACAACACTGCATCTTTTTTGTTATTTTGACCAGTTGTCAGTCTCTGCAAATAAATGCTCTAAATGACAATATTTTTATTTGGAATTTGGGAGAGATGTTGTCAGTAGTTTATATAATAAAACAAAAATGTTCATTTTACCCAAACACATACCTATAAATAGTAAAACCAGAGAAACTGATAATTTTGCAGTGGTCTCTTAATTTTTTCCAGAGCTGTATATATATATTCATCTACACAGAGAATACTAGAAGAATATTACTTCTTATATGAGTTCAGCTAAATCAAGACTAAACAAACAGCTACACACTTGTTGGTTTGCATAGCTGTTTCTGCAACAACACCTGACATACTTAACAAGGACACCAAAGTAAATCACTACACGATGGCCTGCTAAAGGACCTGCAGAGACTTCCTTGCATGGCTTTTTGCTGCCGTTGATTTTGCTGTGAGAGCCCGCCTGTTTAATCGCTGGCCCCTTTTTCCAATGCTGAAGCTCGGTGGTGGGGATGTAGCCATGCTGGAGGTGCAGGGTGAAAACTTCAGCCCAATTCTAAAGATCTGGTTTGGAGCTGTAGAAGACCATGTACAGGCAAGAATGAACAAAACTATATATATTAAAACCACTTTGGGGGGTTATCTGTCAGACACCTCAATCCAATCAGAGTCTGTGAACCTAACCGGATCATTAAAATAATGACATGATATATATAGATATCTTCTTCTTCTTCTTCTTCTTCTTCTTCTTCTTCTTCTTCTTCTTCTTCTTCTATTTTAATTTTCTCATATGCAAGAGTCCCAAGTCCCTGATATGTGTGGTGCCCGATATCTCTGTGTTCAGCGGGGTGTGGAGGTGGCTGAGACATTCCGTTACTGTCCCAGTGTCTCTGATCCGAAGTGATGTGCTCACCTACTCCAGCGCCTTCTCCTTGACCTACACGCCCGAGCAGAGTGCCCTCCCTCGGCAGAGAGTGACCCCGGATCTGCCCTCAGACTCGGAGACCCTGCTCGAGAGCATTCACCAGGAGTTCACACACACCAGCTTCCACCTGCTCATGCAGAGCTAGCACCGACAGGGATGAATACAAATAGCAAAAAGGAGAGGCTGAAATGATGACGCAATCGTCTGTGCAACTGTAACGGATTGAAATGAAATGATCTGCAACTGTGTCGGATTGAAAAACATCAAAATAAAAGTTGTTGCATCGTTGCAAATAGATGAGATCATATTTATATTGATTCTTTCACTGGCAGGCTTTAAATGGGAACTCCTAAAACAGAATTAGGAGCCATAGGGCTGTGATTCAGAGGTGGATTATTTGAACTAATGGAGGGGTGGCTAGTGAATGGGAATAGTCCAGCGTGCTCAGAAACAGAAGCACTGTAACGCAGAGAAGGAAGCAAGTTTCATTATTATTATTTTTCCAGATTGCCTCCCTAAACTTGTTAAATATAAGCTATTTAATGGTTATTTTAAATAGCCATCCTGGTGGATACAGATTGTTGTTGGTGTGGTTTTATCCTGGTGGATACAGATTGTTGTTGGTGTGGTTTTATCCTGGTGGATACAGATTGTTGTTGGTGTGGTTTTATCCTGGTGGATACAGATTGTTGTTGGTGTGGTTTTATCCTGGTGGATACAGATTGTTGTTGGTGTGGTTTTATCCTGGTGGATACAGATTGTTGTTGGTGTGGTTTTATCCTGGTGGATACAGATTGTTGTTGGTGTGGTTTTATCCTGGTGGATACAGATTGTTGTTGGTGTGGTTTTATCCTGGTGGATACAGATTGTTGTTGGTGTGGTTTTATCCTGGTGGATTTGGATATTTACTGACATTATTACTGAACCCTAACCCATCCAACCCCCCCGTTCCCCTTTCCGTCCACAGACATTTCCACTGACATTTTCTAACATGCTGTCTGTTCTTGGATGTTGGACAAGTCATCTGGAGTTCGTTTAACACGATGATTAAAAAAATTTTGGTTGGAGAAATATGTTGGTAGTAAAGAGTGTGGATGAGGATGAGGATGATTATAGACTCATGGGGAATGTTCCTGGAACGCCCTCCTCTGGAGACTTGGTATTTAACTCCTCACTTGTATTTAGACAGGGTCGCTCTTACTTCATCGCAGACGTTTGTTATATTAATAAACAGGTTATAGTTTCAAGGGTGTATCATTCCCTTTAATAATAATAATCTTTATTTTTGTATAGCGCCTTTCATAGTGGACCACCATCACAAAGCGCTTTACAAGATATGAGACTACGGTGTGTGAACAATGCATCAGCTGCAGAGTCACTTACAACAATGTCTCACCCCAAAGACGGAGCACAAGGAGGTTCAGTGACTTGCTCAGGGTCTCACACAGTGAGTCAATGGCTGAGCTGGGATTTGAACCGGGGATCTGATGGTTACAAGCCTGTTTCTTTAACCACTGGACCACACAGCCTCCTTTAAATTAGATTAAATAAAAGATTAGATTTATCGTAGAAAAAACACACACAACAACTACAAGGTTAAGTATCATTGTTACTAAATCTAATTGTATTAGAAACATTGATTTAGCACTGCCCCTTGTATCTGGGATTCTCTCACAGAGACCAGCACTGAAATGTTAACAACACAAGCAATGCGCTTCCAATCTGCTCTGGAGAGAAACTGCAACGTAAGAACTAAATTCAAAATAACTGGAAATAATTCAGCCTTGCTGGCAATAGCTGATACTTGGAATAAAGCTATTTGGGAAAGAGTCCTTTAATAAATGGAGTTGAAATTCCTCAGAAGAAGCCCATTAGAAGTTGCAGAGTCATTTCTAAACAGGCTCTGGAGACGTCAACACCTGCCTGAAACCATCTGAACCTGTTTGGAGACGCTATGGGATCAATGTGAGCCGTTACATTGAAGTAGCTTAAAGAGCATTTTGCACAAGGACAATAACGCCCTGATTAAGACATAACCCTAAACATGCACGTAGTTTCTTACAAGTTGTGTATAAAATACTTTCCAAAAACAGGGCTACTTTCCAAAAAAGGGGCTTTTTCATTGTCTTTATAGGAAATATAAATGTTATTTATCTCTATACATTTAAAAAACAAAGCAACGGTAGCAGTTTAAAACTCAAAGCCCTGAGTCGTCCCGTCTCTCACCGAGATCCAGCTCTGCATTTAAGCCAGTCTTTCTGTTTTGGCTCCACGGTGCAGCATTTAATTTTTTTTGGTGCTTCCAGACTTGCTGAGACTTGACCTTCAACTCTGGGATTTTTTTTTGGATCCTGCAACAGGCATTTTACATCTCCCTGTTGCTGGTAGCTGAGGTATTTAGGCACTAACCCTGTTTAAAAAAAAAAAAAAAAAAAAAGGTAACATATGTATATTGAATGCGTTTTATATTTCGATTGGTGTTTGTTCATACTGGTGAAAAGTGAAGTTTTTTAGTAGTGATGTTCAGTAGCAGAAGCTAAAGCTGTTGTAATTCTAAGTGCTTATTTTGTGATTGGTTGTTCAGAATGAGAGCACTATACTTTATAAGATTGCCACACAAGCATTCACAAAGGGTTGCAGCTAACCCATATGGATCAGAAGAGTCACTCAGGCCTGATCCAAGGGGAATGCAAAACAAGCACACACTCTCTTGTCTTACTGCACTCAAGAGCACTTCTATCACTGAGTCACTCTGTTTCTGTTTTTGTTTTTCGTTTACTCATCAGAGCCACTGGTTTGCTATAGAAATTGCTACTGACATGCAGTAATCATCGCTGCCATGGTTAGAGGTCCCTGTTGCAGTAGGTCTGTCTGACAGGTAGCAACACCATTTAAAAGCATTTCCAGACTTCTTCACTTTGCAGTGTTGTCTTGCTAATGCTCAGGGATGGGGCTGTGAAGGGGGTGCAGTGGTGAAAGTGAAAGGGTGGGGGTGGTTAAGCCCGAGCCTGGTACAGAAGAATGGCAGCTCTGTCTGTTGTGAAGGACACCGCATTGGAGTCCAGGTTTAAACAGACAGGAGTGGCCTTGTTTGGTTTGGTCGGGCCTGCAATGACCTCCGACCTCCCTGCGTGTCTCTGCTTTTCATTTCGTCTCAATGGGTTACTTTATCAGTTACAGGGAAAGGGGGAGAACAGACCATTGACCTATTCTATCACTTAAGAGTGTGCAATGAACACAGAAATCAGGTTCCTCATAGCTAGCCACAGTACTGCATCCAGCAGCATTGCAACACAATGTTAAAGTGGCACTCATAAGTATTATTAGTGGATAATTGCTGGATTGATTTTAAGAAGTCGGTTTCCTAATGTAGAGCTGGCTAAAGGCTTGATCTACTGTTTAAGAATACACTTTGGGGTATTAACATGTACAGCAGAGCTTGTCAAAGAGTCAGCACAGTGATCCCCCGAGAAAGCACGTGGTAACCCTGCAGCTAGCGCAGTTATTCCAGAGCACAGAGGCTGATCAGAAACAACTTGTTCTTTTGCATGAGGATTATCACAGGGCTTGTATCCTGATCAAACTCAATCACTATGTATGGGGGTGTAAGTCAGTCACGCTGCAAAGTCAGATACATGAGAAACACAATCCCTGCTCTGCAAGGGGATATTAAGATAAGGTTGTGAAAACTTTACTGTAGCTTGTTGCAAAGCCTGTCTCTAAGCCATGCCAGATTCTCAATACCTCACACAGACAAACGCACTGTATGCAGGAGACCACCAGTCAGATCAGACAGTGCGATTGCTACAGAGAATTCCAGACATCTGCTTTTTATTTGTATTTTATTTGTGCAAGTTTCCCGTTATATAAAATAAACAGATGGCCAATGTTCCTGGCACTGCAGAGCTTCTTTGTCTGTGGACTGCTTTGAAAGACTTCATTGATATTCAGATATACTCAAGATATTCGGAAAGTCGAAGGTCTGATCTAATATTTCAAGTGTAAACACAAACAATTTTTGCCTGCTAGGCCTGGTCCGAAATGGAACCTCGTGTCTGGCTCCACGCTGTGTGGGGACAGTAATTTGCCACGGGCACACCCGTGACCTTTGTCAATATTTCTTCTCCCAGAAGCCCAATCCTGAAGCCGGGCTCCAGGCTGAGAGTATAAAGGTTCCTCTGTCCTGCCGGGCAGTCAGTACCAAGCCCACTTTATTCTAGAATCTCATCACTCTCGTATCAAACCAAAAATGTGTTCTTTTATTTTTTTAATAGCGAAACGGAGAAAGGTTCCTAAATGCAGCACTCGGTTTACAAAGGTATCAGTTTAAAAAGACATGATCTTTGTCAGACTAAACAAATTCCACAGGAAGCGAAAGGAAATATTCAAAAAGCGTGGGTTGTTATTTTAGTAAATGTCTAACTTGGAGGATTTCCAGGGCCCTGTGGATCTAAAAGCAACGAGTTGCCTGAATCATAACAAAAAAAGTGTTTTGCTATGAAAGTAATTTACAAAAAGATATTTCTTGTTTCTAATGTTGCAAGTCATTTCAAACTGGAAATGCAATATTTATTGAGAATCGATAGTTGGCACCGTTAAATAATCATATTTGTATTATTATTACATGCTTAAGCAAAAAAGATCAAATCCTATTGACAGCTGACGTTGCTATTTGACTCACAGGACAATGCTTATGAGACTTGTACACTAGCGACAGGTTGCTTTGTATCTAGAGAGAGAAGGGCTTGCCCTTGCAGGGAGAGTGGAGTGAGTTTTAGATGCTGTGTTTTTGTATTGGGTGTTGTCTTTCTTGGTAAAGAATGAAGGAACAATTGGCCATTGAGATCTGATTGGAGCGTAGGCCAAAGGAATTGCTGCGTCTTGAACTGTGGGCGCAATGCGTTCACAAGCGCAGACACTAGCACAGTGAGAGCCTAAGAGGATTGGAAAGAAGATGTTGTTGTTTGGAATAATAGGGCAGCATGTCAGCAGAGGAGCCTGGCTGGTAAATGAAATGTTTGAACTTGCCCGCAATCCTACAGGAAAGAAAAATACCTGGTAAACACATTTGGTTTGTTATATATAATAATTTAGAAATTGCTAATTCTGCCCGACGTGTAGTCTTGCATTTACAGATACACGGTGTGATATCTGTGCTTGAAGAAATAATTGAACATTAATAAAAGCCTCCACCTGAGAATGAATGGTTACTCCCCTTCCAAGGGTTTCAAGTTCTTCAGAAAGAAAACCACAGACTATGCATGTGGACAGTGAAACATGCCATCAAAAGCCTTTTAATATACAGCTGACACTTGCAGTCTTTGACATACCGATATCCATCAGCTTAGAGACAGAGGAACTGAAACTTAGCAACAGTCAGCCGCTGTATTGAAATGTCTGTTGATTGATGATATTGCTGGATGTGAGTCAAACCAGCGGCTGATAGGAGAGGCAAGGCTTCACACCCTGCTGCTAGTCCACTGAAGAGACTTCTCACCCCTGACAAACTGAGACAAGCCTTCCTCTAAACACACTGACCTCAACTGCCACGAGAGCAGCCAGTCATCCCAGTGTCAGCCAGGAAATTCAACTGACTACCAGGACTGCCCTTATGAAACTTTACCATGCTGGATTGATCACAGTGTTTGCCCACTTTGCCCTAGATTTACTTTACTTTGTTTTGTTAGGCAACACAATTAACACGCTGCTCTCCAACCGCACTTTTTCGATTTAGAGTTCAGAATTTAGTTTTAACCCTAATTTGTAATGCGTGCAGTACCTTGCCCATGCATTCTAGTAGCTTTGAATAACACCATATGCAGTATTCACACACTGAAGCTTTGCTAATATAATAATGACAAGCATTCCTAGCTTCGTCCTGCACTCCTCAGGCTGGTAAATGCCAGCACCTTCAGAAAGCCCCCTTTAAAATTCAGCTGAGGTCCCCCCTCCTCCTCCCCTCACTCACACATTCAGAAAGCCCACGGTGCAGTAGAGGGACTGCAAGGAGGCGCCTGTATGAAGGGTAAGGAATGAGTGCTTTATGTTCTGCCACATGCTTTGCCATGCAGATTTCACCATTCCTGTTTCAATGGCCTCATAGTACTGTAGGTCATAGCTTTTGTTCCTTCAACCATTTCTATCTGCACACAGGATTAGAGATGTTAAACAGCACAGAACATGCTTCCAATATTCCTTTTTACACACACACACACACACACACACACAAAGAGTTATTGTTTTCACGCTGTACTTATTAAACGCTATCGTCAATATCAATGTGTCCCAGACCGTGTATTTATTTATGTAATGATAATAATTGATACTTCTAATTCCATGCACAACGGACAGACACACAGGAGCCTGATTTTTTTTCACGGTGCATTACTAGTAATCAGATGGGAAGCTAGTCATTGTCTACCAAGCTTCCTAATCTGCTTTATTAGTGTACTTTTGAAGCACATTCTTATTTTCTTTCCCAGACTGAACTGGGTTCCACTCAAGGCCAGACAGTTTTGTTTGCTTTGACAGTTTTTTACAGAATGGCTCTGGAATCAAACATAAGGTCTAATGGCAATCTGCAGTTGACATGCATGTACTGTTCTTTTCACAGGACATGGGAAACGCTAGAAAAAAACAAACAAAAAGCAAGCAACATATCCAGGGGCACATGTAATGGAAATAAAGCCAATGAGAGAGCAGACATGGAGTTCACGGCATTGGTTTGCACTATTTTAAAATGTTAAAGGAGTGTCTGTGAAAGACAGTCTTACAATTGGAATTGCACAGTACTCTGCTGCTAGTGACCCGATCACTATTCAAACCTCTCTGTGTTTCTAAAACACAGTGATATTAATAAAGAAGGTGTTGAGAGAACCCTATAATGACAGTTAAGATGCAGGGTAAAGAAATGATTCCCACTATTGAACACATTTTGCATGGAAATATTTTTTTGCGCTGGGTGTTCTATCTGTTTTTCCTCGGATAACATTCTTTCCAAAGCCGTACTGAAGCCACAGAGAAGAGCTGCGCAGGAAGAGCTCTGAACAGCTCTGAACAGATCTCTGCAGCTCTGAACAGCTCTCTGCAGCTCTGAACATCTCTATGCAGCTCTGAACAGCTCGGAACAGCTCTGAACAGCTCCCTGCAGCTCTCTGCAGCTCTGAACAGCTCTCTGTGGCTCCCTGTCATTCAAGATGAGAGAAGGGATGTTAATTTGTCAGAAATCATTCGGGAATAAAGAGAACAGATGGTATTCTCCAGGAATGGAAATTCTGGAGCATGCTTGAGTACAAAGTTAAAATATCAAGTTTAGAAAGATCAAGATTATTAAATAGTAAAAAATAAAAAATTACATTATAATTCTCACATTTTGAAGGCAAGAAATAAAAAGTTAGTAATAAACTTATTGTAAAGTGCTTTATGCATTAATTACAGGCAACATTACAAAGAAGTGAAAAAAACAAGAGAATAAAGGAAAAGGTTCATTTAGCTTGCTGCTTTCTCGAGAAAGATGTATCAAATATATAATGAATGAATATAATTCTTCTCTAAGATCGTTATAGTAGATCTCTACATGTTTATTGATGTCCTTTACTTCCAATCCTTGCAGCAAGACAACTACTGGTTATGCTGAAATCTAACCATCTGCTGATTGACTAAAATCCATTCCTTAAATTCCTTCAGATTGGAAAATTGGATAATTAGTAGAAGATTGTGCTTATCTCATATGCCTACATTCTTGAACAGATTATTTTTAAAAGGAGTTTTATTTCATCCGATGGATTTCCCTGGGCTACGACCTGTAAAAGGAAGGCAGGTAGAAAGTTTGAAACTGGAAGTGAAATATTAAGCAGAGACAAGGACAGGATTAACCCTGAATGCTAGCAGTGCTATGCCCGCTGTGAGGCTGCTGTGGGGCTGCTCTTCTCTTCGATGCTGAACTCAGGGAAGGACACACACTCTTTTGTTGCCTGTTTTCCCATCCTGCCTTGTATACCTTCTTTGTTTCTGCTGGCTACAAACACTATATTTATTTTAGTGATCATGAATGGTAATAAAACACTGTGTCTGTTATTTTAATTTCAGCAAAGGATCTGAAGAGTCTAGTGGTCAATTGCCTTGAGCCAGTTGCCACTAGTGGAGCCGCCTGCTTGGTGCAGGAAAGATTTTCAATTTGCAGCATCTCATTTCCAATTCAGGAAAAGGAGTCTTAGCTGATTAAACAAATAGAGTTACTGTGTGATGATGAGATTGCACTGGCCCCCATGAGAAACTGTGCAAGAACTGGGCTTGTGATTTATTTACTTAATAGAGAATAGACACCAACAAGCACAGCTTTGGGACCTGGGAACAAGCCTTTTATGTGTACCAGGAAATGAAGTTCAGATTTGACTGGATTACAGACTTGTTGTTTATAGAATGTGATGACTTCATTCCAATCCATTGCTGCTTTTTGTATAATAACTCCCTATAATTAGATCAGCCTTTCCAATTCACTCTCTGAAGGACTGTGCTGAAGTGAAACAGTGAAGAATGGAAGCGTGTGTCTTTTTAAAGCATTAGATGTAAACTACGAATACTGAGGAATGCAACCTCAAAGTCTCTTAAACCAAGACCACGTTGATTAAAATAACTTAAAATGGTTAAACAGATACCAATCCCATGTTTCTTCCATCAACGCTTCAGATAAATTCCCTTCCTCATAGTGCATCCGAGGATAACTCTTCAGATAAATTCACTGCCTCAACCTTTCCTCATAGTGCATCCGAGGATAACTCTTCAGATAAATTCACTGCCTCAACCTTTCCTCATAGTGCATCCTGGGATAACTCTTCAGATAAATTCATTGCCTCAACCTTTCCTCATAGTGCATCCGAGGATAACTCTTCAGATAAATTCACTGCCTCAATCTTTCCTCATAGTGCATCCGAGGATAACTCTTCAGATAAATTCACTGCCTCAACCTTTCCTCATAGTGCATCCGAGGATAACTCTTCAGATAAATTCACTGCCTCAACCTTTCCTCATAGTGCATCCGAGGATAACTCTTCAGATAAATTCATTGCCTCAACCTTTCCTCATAGTGCATCCGAGGATAACTCTTCAGATAAATTCACTGCCTCAACCTTTCCTCATAGTGCATCCGAGGATAACTCTTCAGATAAATTCACTGCCTCAACCCTTCCTCATAGTGCATCCGAGGGTAACTCTTCAGATAAATTCATTGCCTCAACCTTTCCTGATAGTGCATCCGAGGATAACTCTTCAGATAAATTCACTGCCTCAACCTTTCCTCATAGTGCATCCGAGGATAACTCTTCAGATAAATTCACTGCCTCAACCTTTCCTCATAGTGCATCCTGGGATAACTCTTCAGATAAATTCACTGCCTCAACCTTTCCTCATAGTGCATCCGAGGATAACTCTTCAGATAAATTCATTGCCTCAACCTTTCCTCATAGTGCATCCGAGGATAACTCTTCAGATAAATTCACTGCCTCAACCTTTCCTCATAGTGCATCCGAGGATAACTCTTCAGATAAATTCATTGCCTCAAGCTTTCCTCATAGTGCATCCTGGGATAACTCTTCAGATAAATTCACTGCCTCAACCCTTCCTCATAGTGCATCCTGGGATAACTCTTCAGATAAATTCACTGCCTCAACCCTTCCTCATAGTGCATCCTGGGATAACTCTTCAGATAAATTCACTGCCTCAACCTTTCCTCATAGTGCATCCTGGGATAACTCTTCAGATAAATTCATTGCCTCAAGCTTTCCTCATAGTGCATCCGAGGATAACTCTTCAGATAAATTCACTGCCTCAAGCTTTCCTCATAGTGCATCCTGGGATAACTCTTCAGATAAATTCACTGCCTCAACCCTTCCTCATAGTGCATCCTGGGATAACTCTTCAGATAAATTCACTGCCTCAAGCTTTCCTCATAGTGCATCCTGGGATAACTCTTCAGATAAATTCACTGCCTCAAGCTTTCCTCATAGTGCATCCTGGGATAACTCTTCAGATAAATTCACTGCCTCAACCCTTCCTCATAGTGCATCCTGGGATAACTCTTTAGATAAATTCACTGCCTCAACCCTTCCTCATTAAATACACATGTACTTACACATAATTACAATGTTATTATACATCGTTACAATGTACTTAATGTGTACTTCTTTTTACATCCTATAACCCTAAACCTAACCCTATCCCTATCGGCCTAACCCTAACCCTATCCCTATAAACCTAAAACTAACCCTAACCCTAACCATAACCCTAAACCTATAACCCTAACCCTAACCCTAACCCTAATCCTATCCCTATAACCCTAACCCTAACCCTAACCCTATAACCCTAACCCTAACCCTAACCCTAACCCTAACCCTAACCCTAACCCTAACCCTAACCCTAACCCTAACCCTATAACCCTAACCCTAACCCTAACCCTAACCCTAACCCTAACCCTAACCCTAACCCTAACCCTAACCCTAACCCTAACCCTAACCCTATGACCCTAACCCTAACCCTAACCCTAACCCTAACCCTATAACCCTAACCCTAACCCTAACCCTAACCCTAACCCTATCCCTATAACCCTAACCCTAACCCTAACCCTATAACCCTAACCCTAACCCTAACCCTAACCCTATCCCTAACCCTAACACTAACCCTAACCCTAACTCTAACCCTAACCCTAACCCTAACCCTATCCCTATAACCCTAACCCTAACCCTAGCCCTAACCCTATAACCCTATAACCCTAACCCTAACCCTATTCCTATAACCCTAACCATTTTCTGATACAATTGTGTATTTACATATAGCGTGCAGAAATATGTCCACATTAAGCACATTGTAGCTACGCATACTAACATTGTAATTATGTGTAAGTATATATATATAATAAAGTTAAAACAAATGGTCATTATTGCAACAGGCAATGAACCAGTCTTTTAGGAAACACTGGGTAAACACATACAAGTCTTTGGTGAACGCCAGGGCTGTTAAATCCATGACGAGGCTGTCAGATTTCTATTGGTGTTGCAGGGTTTTCTTCAGGGATGGGTTAGTGTTGAATCCACCAGTTCTTTTCTAATATAATTTTTACTGCAAACGAATATCTGTGGATTGGCTGACTTGGGCTTGGAATCTGCGTCACTCTTTTGTAAACCTCAAATATGTACACAAGTGAATAACTATCATATTCTCTGTACTGTGTACCCTGGGATACTGCATGGAAACATGTACAGAAAGACTTTCGCTTGTGATTGGAATAGACATTTCGCATGGTGTTCCTACATCAGACAAAAACACAGCTGAAATAAAAGGGGGTTGTTTTCCAGGAAGCCCAGGCTCTCTGAGCAGGCTGTGTTCAAGCTGCATGTCTGTGTGATCCACTTTATGAAGAGGAGTGGTCAGTTTCACCTATTGTTCAAACAACACTTCAATACCCATAGCTCTAAATATTACAGCAGCACTTCCCAGCATAGCTTTGCAGCCTACATAACTTGTATTGTTATACTAGAAATATTTATTTAAACAGGAACACGCAAGGGCTTGGGGAAATGAAATGATATTGTAACCACCAATTAAAATAACATCAAAAACAGGATTAAAGACGCTAGTGCTTATTTTCTATTTGCAATGCAGGCTTGCAGCTCACACAAGATTGTGGCTAACTTGTTTAGGAGGGAGGAAACTCAAATTGCAGATTGTCACGAGTAAGCTTGGTCCGTGTGACGCATTGTCGGTTAACAAATGGGCAGAATCAGCATTCAGAAAACCTCCTTCTAGTCTTTCTAGCCTCAGTTGCACCAAAAGAGAACTTGTTTATTAAACGGCACAGAAAGAGCTTTGTTGGTTGGGTCTGTACAGTGGAGCTTCCCAAGCCCCGTTGAGAAGACTCTCGGATAGGTATGAGTCTTTTCATCCCTGGCTTGGAGCTGCACTGAAGCCCATTAAATCACATTCATTGTGACGCAAACAATGGCTGGCACTGTAATGAGGTTAGAGTGTATTTCATCGGGTTCACTGAAGCAAGCACTGAGGTCAGGCTCAGAGGGATAGGGATTAGAGGCTTGAAAAGATTATTCTGTACTAAAAAGAAGCAAATTGCAGAAAAAAAATTTAAAAACACAAGACGTTGTTCTTGAGAACATTGGAGCCGCATCCCTTTCCAGAGCTCGTCTCTAGTCGAGGCAGGGGGAGTTTGTTAATGTATATTGGGGTGATCAAGTATGTGGCTCTGGGGTGCCTGGAGAACCAAACCCCAACATACACTCCAAGGGAACATTCTTCTTTGAATCACTTTAACTGCGTGTTCTAGAGGTTATTACAGAGTTAATAAGCATGTAAGGGTACTACTACTACTACTACTACTAATAATAATAATAATAATAATAATAATAATAATAATAATAATAATAAATGTATGGTATTGATGTACTATACATTATTAAGGGCCAAAATGAGCCAAATTTGAACAGCTCATTAAATGTATCTGGAGTGGAGCCAGTTGCAGTACATAGATAACAAGTGACAGGTGCTCAAGAGGCTTTCCCAGGAGAGACAGCTGCTAATGAAACCAAGTGGATGAACAGGGACTAATTAGATAGAGGCGTGCTCCCTCCAAGCAAAGAGGCAACCTTTTTATTAGTCCTATTAATAATCACACAAGCTTACTCCCCAAGGACGGGTCTCAGCTGACATGGCTCTGCCGGGGCATGCTTTTCTTATTGATCTGGGTCAAAGAATCAGAGGGGCTCAGAGGTGCATGTGTGGGTCAGTATTCATCTAATTACCGAGAGAAACCAAACCGGTGTTCCACAGCAGCTTTATTCACTCACAGGTTGGACCCTGCGATGTGCTGGAATTCCACCGAGGACTCATGAAGATGTTATAGTTTACTGTAACTCATGAATGAATTGCAGAAGCAGTGCACAGCAGTGCTGAAAGCCCCTAAGTAGTAAATGCCTGTTTACTGTGTGCATTGCTTCAGAGTGTGCACTGAGCCAAAGCCTGGAATGCAAACCAAATGGAACTGCGGTTACTTGCAGCAGTGGGAGGTTATGAACACATCTTTAATCTGCACTGCAGCTCAGGGTGGAAATCAGGGTCCCCTCTGCATCCAGACTGGAAACGGGGTACCCTCTGCATCAAGACTAAAAACGGGGTACCCTCTGCATCCAGACTGAAAACGGGAT
Organism: Polyodon spathula; assembly: GCF_017654505.1. Classification (NCBI taxonomy): domain Eukaryota; kingdom Metazoa; phylum Chordata; class Actinopteri; order Acipenseriformes; family Polyodontidae; genus Polyodon; species Polyodon spathula. Next base: position 27,568,014 of record NC_054556.1, on the reverse strand, counting down.
ACCCCTGCATCCAGACTGAAAACGGGGTACCCCTGCATCCAGACTGAAAACGGGGTACCCCTGCATCCAGACTGAAAACGGGGTACCCCTGCATCCAGATTGTATGTTTATTTTGAGGAAAACTAATGTACTGTTAAAGTGGGGAATACAAATAAACTATTGAGTGCAGAACTGATGCATTCTTTCCCAAGTTAGACGTAATGACTCAAGGTTCAGATTTCAGGTTTGTATTTCCCTGTTCATGAGGAAATACTATATACCTGATTAAACTAAGAGGCAGGATTCACCCAAAGCATACAGCATGCTCGTTTTCCTCTGGTGGACAGGGCTATTCAATCAAGCTTTAAGGTTTGACATAATAAGGTAAACTTGCCAAAAACCTCAACAGTTGATAAGCAATTTTGTTTTACAGAGAATGTCTGGATAATTTGACTCAATGTCTGGGTGCTTTCTGAGGCTGTGCAAAAGCTCTCCTCTGAATTATAAAACCCACACAAAGTCTTTCATTGCCTGGCCAGGGTTTTAGCTTCAGTAATGAAAATAAAAGCACTGTAATGTTAACAGCCCACTCCACTGCAGATTGCAGTTCAGCGTTACGGGAAAGAGAATTCCACAAGGACAGCAAGTGAACATTGTAAAGCAAAGAGCACCTCTATGTTCTGGCAATATCACATGGAGGACAGGAGAAGGGGCTTCTTCAAGTTACTAGAAAGAGCTGGAGCAGTGAAGAGGGTCTTTTCAGAAGCAGCGAGCCCCCCGCTGTGCAAGCTCTGAGCATTTCTACGCCTCATTTCTAGACAACATGTATTTCATTAAACATAGTTTTCTTTTTTAAAACCAAAGTACCCTTATACCAAGCACCACTGTCTTTCCCCTATACAGTAAAGGTTTACTGCGGTATTTTTCACAGTAGGTTTACAGTTTTCCCCCAAAGCTTTTCCCCAGGCTTTTCACTTTTCTGCAAACCAGCATTTCTAGTTCTGGCAGCAGTCTATTTTTTTTCTTTTTTTAGGTACATTTTTAATTTGCAAATTATTCTCCTCTTCTGCAGAACACAGAAGAGATGTAATTGCATCATAGCTGCTGACAGACAGACTTGCACACAGTCACAGGAGTGATTTATATTCAATAGCGTCAGCTTATTACCTGCTGGTGTGGAAATAAATTCTACTGCTATAGCACTTGGTGTAATTATTTACTTTAATTGTCTTTTGAGTCTCATCTTAAAACATCATGAAAATGTCATTCTTCCATTCGTGTACTATTGCACGTTTAAGACCGTCTCTGCCCATTTTAGATGCAGAGAAGCCACACACAGGGTCCTTTGGAGACTCTAGCTGGTACAGAATTCAACAACTCGGGTTTGAACTAGAACTGCTGGATCTGAGCATATAACCCCAGTCCTGGCCTCCTTCCACTGACTGCCAGTGAGGTTCAGGGGCGATTTTAAGATTTTACAGGGCACGTAATCATATGGCTCCTAAATATCTAATAGACCTCTGATGTGTTTCTGTCCCCTCTCGTGCCCTGAGATCAGCTGATCTAAATCTGAAGCTAGGCTGCGGTCGATGGGTGACCGTTCTTGCTCTGGCTATGCCCCGTGCCTGTGGAACTCACTGCCACTCACTGTAAGGGAGGCCCCTTCTCTGGATGTTTGTAAATCTCGCCTGAAGACCTACTTTTACACTAAAGCTTTTTAAATTTGTTTTTTCTTAATTGTATTGATGTTGATTTTATTTTTGCTTTGCTGGGGTTGTTGCATTGTTACTGTTGCGCAGCACCTTGAGATCTCCTGAAAGGCGCTTTATAAATCCAATAAATTATAGGACTTTGTGTAACAAAACGAGCCCAAGGCAGGCTCCCCCTCCAACGTAACTATGACAACGCGTCTTCTATAAATATATATAATATATTATATATATATATATATTTCACAAATTCTCTTCTTATATGACTTAGTATCCGCGTCGACCCCATATATATAAAATATATACTATATATAAAATCCAATTAAATTTATATATATATATATATATATATATATATATATTATATATTTATATATATATATATATATATATATTTTTTTTTTTTCTGGCAGGGAATATAAAGTGTGGTTTGAATGTAATAAAGCAGTAATTGTAATTTATTCTAAATAAAGTTTAAGAGAAGAAGCCCTGTATTCATAGGCAGTGTACTGTGGGCTGGGGAGTCGCTTGCTTTGGATATGTTATATTCTACATTATGAGCCCTGAACAGAGAGGGTTTCTATCAGACACTGGGGCTCTGTGTGCTTCCAGTTTGATAGAATATCGAGGGTAAAGTGTTATCCCTCTGAGACCTGGCTGTAAAATCACTTTAGCGAGGGATATAGACTGCATTATTCTATATCTTATACCTGAGTCAATGGCAGTCTGTTTTCGTTATGTTCTTTCCTGATTTCTGTTTAGTACCAGCGAATCTTAATTCAGGAATTGAACTAGTCATGCTTAGCTTCTCTCCTTTGCTGAAGTGTAATTTGAAGAGCAGATGGGAAAAGATTTATCTTTACATTTTGGCAAGCAAAAAAAGCTGGACTGGGGTGAAAGTGCTATGCAATAGGAGTCTTGTCTCCACCCCAGGTGCAGTGAGTACAGAGATGCTCCTCATAGACAGGGCTGCTACAGTGTTCTCTCAGTTCCTCCTATCATCCTCATCTCCCTGTTATCATCACCATCATGTAGAAAAAATGCAGCTGGCAAAGACTCAATGAACACCAGCGACAAAGACCTTGATGACATCACAAAGTGTTTGATGTGCTTCCAGCACACTGCGCTCTGGAAATGACAGCTTTTAATAAGTATCTTCATTCTGTTCCATTATTCAGTTGTGCTGGGAATGATTAAGCCCCTAAAATCCTCACTGTCCTGCACCAGCTCTGTCAATATGGATTAATGTCTGTGTGCCCAGGAGGAGGAATTTGTTCTGAAGGAAAGGACGGATCAACACAGATCCACTGTCCAGGGAACTTCTTCACTGCAAATATCCTGAGGTGTTGAATAAATATATCACTTCCTTTACACCTTTCCAAATACTCTCCTTTATCCAATACATTGAAATACTGTTGAACCTCTCAATCTGAAGAAGTGGGATTCATCTGGTAATCTATATAGCTGTGCACCTTGAAGGAATGGCGCAGCGTGACCATGCAATACGAAAGCAGCTTTTAGACTGAGCTTCATGATGCTTTCTATCTGTATTATTGTTCTTGGTGCATGCTCCTCTGTTTCTGGTGTGCATTGCACAGTGAAGACATGCATATAGACATGCTTCCAGGTCATTTGTAATATTTTACACAAGTCTAGTTTATGTATTCCCATGGATTTTTAAAAATGCACCCGCTAATAAATGTGCATGTGTGGTTAAAAGGTACGGCGATACTGTTAATGTGCTACAAAGTGCTTACCCTATAGTAGAAAAGAGTGCAGAACAGACACGACGTTCCTAGAACTAGCACTCGTGTGTCGTGTTTGTTAACGCTAGTGTGTGACATTAAGCAAAGGGGTAAAGCAGCTTCTACATCCGTCTCATTCACGAGAAACAAGACAGGGGCTGGCAGATACTTTGGGTTTTGTTGGTTTTCTTTTAAAGAAAGCACATCCATCTCGGCTCTCCAGTCATTTCTATTTGTTTGTTTCTTTGTTTTTTCATTCTTTCTGAATGCATCTCATTTTATTTAGGAAGTTTCAAACATGAAAGTCCTGTATCCGCTAAAATGCCACATTGTGCATTGAAGAGTGTTTTTTAAAGAAATTTCCAAGATCATGCAATGTCTAATGTTAATTCCAAAATGTGTGTGTGTGTGTGCGTATATATATAGATCGATAGACAGACACAGACAGACCGGCCAGCCGACCAACACAGAGAGAGAGAGAGAGAGAGAGAGAGAGAGAGAGAGAGAGAGAGAGAGAGAGAGAGAGAGAGAGAGAGAGAGAGAGAGAGAGAGAGAGAGAGAGAGATGTGTGCATCTTGTTTAAACATGCAAGTCAGTTGAATTACAACCCAGGAGAAGCCTTTTCTAAAGAGAAGCTCAGCAATGCCAGACCCATGTCTACAGAACTGCTGGCCTTCTGACTGGCAGAAGACAGGCACCTGCTCAGGGCTGCACCTGTAAAAGCAAAGGGACCTTTGCTCAGCTCCCCAGTCAAACACTGAGAATATCTGCGGTGAGACCCTGCGCAGGTTCAGCGATTTAGACTTCACTTCATTCTGCTGAACAAAGTGCTTTCTGACATGGCAGAGTAGTGTTTGATCCCTGCCTCCTGCTGTACCTCATGTGAATCATACTGATTTTAACCTCTGAAAATGAGAGGCACATTGTAATCTGCTTTCCACCAGAGGAATGTACAGAGACCTCTGGCACAGCATGGCACAGCTGCCATGTACAGCACACACTTTTTAACATCAATGCTCTATCCCTGACATGTTTTCTATACAAAAGCTGCACCTCCCTGTTTCAGCCACAGTTGGTAAGCCAGCAGATCTGACAGTAGGTGACAGAAGGAGCTCACTTGGCAGGTGTTTCTGTAGCCTTAACAAACATTCAAGGATGACTCTGGACTTTGCTACAGATTTAACCATCCTCAACTCCCCAGGAGTTGGAGGCAGAGCCCCTGAGGAATCCTGGATGAGACCCGGAGCATCAGGGACCAAGGCAGGTTCTCACTCCAGCCTGCAGATATTCTCTCAGTGTAAAAAGAGGCCAGCCAATGCAAGCTTTGAAAACAAAGGTTAACATACAAGGTATGAGCGCCATCTGTAGGAGAAGGATAGAAACTTCAGCTAGAGCACAAAACACGTGTATGTGTGTTCCCATGTGCCCTTCCCTTTAAAAAAACTGTCAATCACCTGATATGCTTCTTGCAAGTTCGTGACAAATGCATGACCCTGCAAGATGCTTGTACTCATAGAGGTTAATAATAATAATAATAATAATAATAATAATAATAATAATAATAAGCTCAGTTTGGTCTGCAAGTCGTTTTGTAACTTTGCAGTGTTATTTGACTTTCACAAAAAGTATGCAATTCATTGCAGTTAGACAAGCAGACAAATTAATACCGTATACAGAAGAGCAGCGCCACCTATCGACAGGTAGTTGAACCTCAGCACACAGAGGCTTGGCAAAGCGGGGTTATTGGGTTCAACTGGTTCTGTTTGGCTTGTAATAATGCATTTGACATTATGTTGTTTATTTACTCTGGTCCAGTTCGTTATTATGCTCTATTCGAGGACATTTACCACAGAACACCATGACCTCAGTTTCGGGTTCCCTCGGTGCTCTGCCTTCGGATAAAGCGGTGACGAATATTCCCTAGTCACGTGATAAGGATCAAACAGCTTCAATGACATCAACGGTGGGGCGCTTGTGTGTGAACGACGTCGGCGGTTTGTGCGTCGTTGCGGAGTCGCTGCTGGTGTTTGCGTGTAAACAAGCCGAGGTCCGAATAGAGAAGCGTGTATGTGCGCCAAAAAAGATAATGCACATTGTATTATTTAAAAAACCGCAGGTATTTATTTAGCAGGTGGTAGCCCTGCGTAATGATAAGGTAGTTATTTGCTGTTCTGTTTGCGGGAGAAGGGTGCGCTGAAGGAGGACTGCGAGGGTATTCCCGGTTGCTTTCGTTTCGTTTCGGCCACGCTAGACCAGGCAGCTCTGTGGGAAACTCCCTGGATGTGTACGGGCCTAGTTCAACAGGGAGCACAGCCGCAGCCGTGAGTGCGCTCTCTTCATTTATTACACTGTTATTATATATCTGTGTAGATACGAGGCATAGGGGTGTGTGTGTGTGTGTGTGTGTGTGTGTGTGTGTGTGTGTGTGTGTGTGTGTGTGGGTGTGTGGGTGTGGGTGTGTGGGTGTGGGTGGGTGGGTGGGTGGGTGGGTGTGTATGTATATATATATATATATATATATATGATAATATGATAGCACAGCTTACACGTTTTCGGTATAGCGCTTCTGTTGACGGTAATGTGGTGACCTAGTAATCTAAAATAAATGACATTCGTTTCGTAATTATATTGTCAGTGTTACTGGACGGCAGAAATACTTTCATTCTTCATGCAATAATAAGTTCGTTTTCTCGACAGTATCTTATTAAACAAGTGAAGTAATCAATAGGTGTGTGTGTGTATATATATATATATATATAAACACACACAGATGTGTGTGTGTGTGGTGTTTATGTGCTGTACGTGTTTTTAATAGGAGATGGGTGGGGCAGTTTGTGTCATCTGATGAACTGAGACTGACTAATGTAATGGTTTTAATTGATCTGGTAACTTTTTCAGCTGTTACCAAGCTGGCAGGAGCACGACGTTTTTGAAAATGGAATCTGAAGTGAAAGACGGAGAGGAGGAGAGTCTGCAGACAGCTTTCAAGAAGTTGAGAGTGGATGCTGAAGGGTTTGTGTAATTAAATATCCAGTACAAATTCTGATATGATATTAAAGATGGAAATATGACACCTATTGCACAGCTGTTTACCCATTCCAGGTTTTGCTAGGAGCTTGATTGGCTATAGTGCATAGGTAACAAGCTTAGATGTGTCTTGTTAAGGAATGGATCAAACTGCTCTGCATTGGGAGTCTTATTTCTGTCCCTGCTGCAACCAGTGTGATTGTAAAAGTGGACCGAGTGAGGTTGCTCAACCATTTTGCCTGTGTTGGAAAGCCCAGAATCAGAATGGGCATTTTCACCTCCTTCAGTCACTTTCTCAGCTTGAAGGGACACAGTTACACAGCTCTTCCTTTGCAAGCACGGTAGCCCACCCTGGGACCCTTTTCTCCATCTCAGTCGCATCAACCACAATTAGAGGGAACCCCCTTCCCAGAATTGAGTCCACTTCAGCCGGAATGATCTGGTTTTTATTTGCACAGTTGTACTTATTGCTTGCATTACAAGTATCATTACGGTAAGCTGTGTCTTTGTATTGTACAGTGTGCTTTATTTATTGATAATAATCAGTAAAGTTCTAACAGAATTGACTGGATTATTAGTTCTTCAGCTCAGTATAAGCATTGCTTTAAGGTGTATACTGGCATGAAAAAGTGTTTAGGAAATTAACTTTGGGGGCTCATCACGTGTACGAGGAGAGAAGTCCTTGGAGAGGATGAAAAGGTAACCAACACCATGCAAGCAACAGGTAGTTGTACAACAACTCTTGCTAGATTACAAGATTGGCACATGGTGCATGCAGTTATTCATCCCTGGTTTGGATGAAGTGTGAATTCAAGCTGAGGGTTTGCGTTCTGTTTGTGTGTTCCCAGGTCTACTGCGGCAGCTCGAGTCTGTGAGTCAGCAAGTCAGAGGACACCAGCTCGTGCAAATGCAGAAGGAGCCAAACCCAAGACGGCGTGTTCAAAAGAGAACTGGCATGGGTGAGAGTGCTGCTTTACTGGAATCTTTCACTGTTGTATTTATTGGAAACCAAAAAGTACAGTCTTGAGGAATTTGTGTTTGATTTCATTCGCATGTTGTTAGTTCTTTTTGTAACCATTCCATAACACTGCAGGTAAATAGGTCTGCTGATTCTTGGAACATATTTTGCCACGCAAATATGTTGGGAAATGCGTATCTGAAATATATTAGTAAAACATGTTAGTCCTTGACTTCGTCTACATATTAATTTTGCTACTTGTTTTTAATTCACTAATTAGTTTAACAGACGCTTACGGATTTAATGACAAAACAATGCATTACTCAGTTTCGGCCCTTTTTTTTTTTCTTCAGTTAATTTTGCATCCTCTTTTCACAATAGATGTGCAAGGAAGACATCGAGGGGAGCTGTTCGAAGCCAGCGCAGACGCCGCTCAAAATCTCCCATCCTTCACCCTCCAAAATTCACCTACTGCAGCTCCAAAGTGTCCCCACCTACCTGCCAGCTCAAACACAAAAGCCAGCCTGACCCTAACCAAGGATGTGTTTCCCTCGGCGCTCCCGCTAAAAAGGAGCTTTTATCTGCAGGGAAATCCTCCCCAGTGTTCGGTGCCACCGCTTACCCACCCTACATTCTTCAGCCTGGGGGAGCTGTGGCTCCTGGAGAAATTGTCAAATCCACATCCACCTCCCACGAAGACGACGACGACGAAGGAGCTCCGAAACAATCCTCGCCGGGGAGCAGCCACCAGAAGGTCAGTGAAAGTAAGCTCAGTTCTAACTCCCCATCTGACTTCCAGTCTCTGTCCAAGCTTAGCGAAGACAAGGACTGCTCCTGTCCCCAGAAAGAGTGCCAGTGCAAAAACTGGCAAGGCGTGGAGGTGTACTCCTTCACTGGCCTTCGAGACGTCATTTCGGAATGCGAGAGGAACATGATGTCAGAGGGCATTTCTCACACTCCATCGCAAAGGAGAACTGGGAGCAGTACTGCGACAACAGGGTCCCCGCGCTCCTGTTCAGAGCAAGCCAGGGCGTATGTGGACGACATCACAATCGAGGACCTTTCAGGTTATATGGAATACTACCTGTATATCCCTAAGAAAATGTCACACATGGCAGAAATGATGTACACTTAAAATAGATCTGTTTTTTTTTTTTTTTTAATGGTTGAGCATGGTAGTGTAAAAACAAGGCAACTAGAAGTTTACCTTTTGTCATGCTGTTCTGATCAAGCTGCTTGTAATAAGCACTTCTCTCTGTTTTTTGTTTTTTTGTATCCTGTGTTCTCAATCCCAGATTACACACAGAGTGACAAGGTAGATTTCAGTGAATCTGAGTTTTTATTGATCCATTGCTGCAATGATCGTTGACATGATAAAGTTGCCAAAGTTCTCCATGAGTATTACAGGTATGATTTTTGTACTGTATGTAAAGCCAACATTAGAACTATGTTCCTGATGCCAAGGACATATGATTTGTGTGTGGGAGCTTCCATTTCACTGTGTTGATTATACATTGTTAATGTTGCATCTGCGTACTATAACACTCATCATTCTAACATGATAGCAATCTTGTGGTTTTTTTGGGGGGGAGTATGTTTGTTTAAATAGTGAGTTTCATAACCTCAGCATTATGAGATCCTGTTTAAATGTGTTTTTTTTTTTTTTTTTCATCAAATTCATGAGAGTGATGTGTGGGCTTGGGCAAAAAAAAAAACCCTAACCAGCAACAGTAATATGCAGTACATGTGCATTGTTTAATTTCGCCAGATATTTATTTACACCCAGATTGATTTGGTAATGCCATTTTTTACCTAGTCTGTTAATAGGTAAATATTATTTAATGCTGTGTGAACACAGTTGTCTTAACAATTATCATATTATGTTTTTAAAAAATAAATAAATAAATAAATTTCAATGAATTATTGAAGTTGTCCAGTCTGCTAAACTAATTGCCTTTCGGGAAATACCTTGACTTTTTTTTTGTTTTGTTATTGTTGCAATTCCATTAAATTTGTAATTTTAAATCAATGTCTAACGGCTATGGATTCTTGCATACCAACAAAACAAATATTCTCTGCAAGTGAACAAGCTAGTGAAGTGGTCTTTTTTAAAGTGTTTTCAATGAGGTTTTAAACTGCCAGTCAGCTTTGCTTCCATTTAGTTTTCTAGGTGAAGGAGTGAGTCTGGAGTATTAAAAAGCACAGGAGTCCATGATAGGGCCAGACACCAGCTACTTCACGACCACTTCTCTTCTAAGTCTTTAAATAAAAGTGGGGGGCTTTCTTTAAACATGTTTCAGAGGCTGTGACTCCTGATTTGTTAGAGTATATTCACTTGCAGGCTGCAGTCTCTTTTAACCTGGTCCTACATCATAAACTCTGTGGAAAGCATTCTGTCCTTGTCAAAGCGCTGCCGTTTCTGCTGCTAACCTCTCATTTGATGTGTCCATTTGTTTTCAACGCTACGAAAATTGCTCAGGTAAAACCGAACGCTCTTTGATGTGGAACAACTTGCCAACTGTGTTCCTCCCACCAGTCATTAATCATAGTTATGTCAGACCTGATATCTTGCCTGTTAAGAAGGAAACTGACTGAAGCTGTGATCGTGTTAGGAATTAGACAGAGACCTAAACATTTTGTAAACTTTGAGATCTAATTTTCCAGTTTTAAGTGACTAATTTCATTGGATGTAATTACATATTTTATTGCTGTGTTCTCAGTAAGCAGGCTTGGTTAGGGGGAAGGTGTTTTCCTCATGAGAGTGCATTGCTGTATTAATTCCTAGAAATTAAGTACCAGCACAGTATGAATTTTAGACACTGGGCTACATAGGACTTCTTGCAGAATTGGTCATTTTGTCTGTCCCTTTGGTGTGAAAAGAAGTCAGTATTCTGAAAGGGAACTGTACCTGGAAACAATGGCATTACTTGGCATCAGAAACAGATTAAAATAGGGCTAAACAAAGCTTTACTGCAGGACATTGCTACTTTCTCATGCTTGGTTCTTTAGTTTTTTAAATGTTCAAAACACCACTACAGATATACTGCTGCGTCATGACTGCAGCAGCACCCTCTACAGCATTCTCTTTGAAGCACCTGCACATTCCAAATGGAAGCAGGAAATACAGGCAAAGTGCTCTGGTAAGAGGGAGGGACCTTGATTGTAAAGCCTTGGGTTTCCTCACCCAGTTCAGGTATTTCAGGTATATTCTTTTAAATGAGCAGAACAGTTGGAGCCTGTTCTATACCGGCAAGGTACATTGCGCTGTCTTTACCAGGGTTTCTGCAGTTATAATTAGGAAAGTCCCTTAATGCATACTCCCTCATCAAGATGCAAAAACACATTCTTTCAGAGCAATGATAAATCTTTATATTAGTTGATGCAATTCTAATGAACTGTAAACCATCAAGGATTGACAGTTTCTGCAAAACTTATAGCATAGCTGCAAGCCATCTTCCTCTTAATGAGGCAGGGTTTGTTTTTGAATTAGGGTAGACAATAAAAACTTAAAACCTTTATTTAGCAGCCTGGAATCCATATTGCTAAACTCTGTATTGATTTATTTAGCTAAACGATGCATTAATTGGAAAATCACACAAGCGAGCCCTAATAAGTTAGCACGGCATTTATTGTCCGTACAGAATTGAACAAAGTGCAGTGTGCAGTTCATACAGAGCAGTCTTTTAAGCAAGTGTCTTAAACAGAAGGGTGAGAACAAGTGTGGCGATGCCAGCCACCTGGGAGCTGTGTCTGTGGTGTCCAGTCAGAGCATGAACCGTATTGACAGAGTCCAGTCTCCTCTGTTGATTGTGATTGGTATTATCCACTTTCAAGTTGCACAATAGAAGGGGCGCTCACTCGTAAGGTCTGCAGAAACAGCTGCACTAACGCCAGACCACCCACTCAAGTGACACAGCAGACAGGGTCTTTTGCATCCAGAGCCTGTTTGACATTTGACATTCCTGCCCTTGATGTGTCGCTTTCTGGAGAAAGTGTGAATCCGGGCAAACGCTCCTCAGAGAATCTTGACATCTGTGTGTTTATTCCTCACTCCTTGTCAAGCAGTGGGGTCGAGATTCTGCAGTGTGAAAGACCCCCACCTGATAAAGGATGTCCTGGCTGTGTTGAGAACTCTGCTGCTCGCTGAGCAGTCGATGAGTGAGCCTGGATTGAAAGTGTGGTTGTATTATAATGCAGTATTGATGGCATATTAAAAAAAAAATCTGCTTCCGATAACATTCATAAGCTTACAAATGGTTATTTTTCTAAGGGAAGCTGATGCAGAAGATGTATAAATATATCGGCTATGGTTCTCTCTGCTGTAATGCCTCCCCTTGGCATATTGCAGGTTTGGCTGAGTGTGTGCTTGCGTTGTTTGATCTTTGATGAGATCAAGATGTTTGTTGCTGAACTCTAGCCTTTTAGACTGCGATGCTGATGCTGCATTTTTATTAGCAGTGCTGTTTGTGCCATTTATTGAAAGGGCTGCACAGTTTGCTCCTTTTGATATAGGAGCAGCATTTCAAAATGGGCACAGCTCACTTATTTACATGGTGAACTAGCCACTGCAGTTAAAAACACTGCCAAGAAACCAAAATCAGGAATCCTGTTTATTGTTTTTATGCTGCTGGCACGAGGCTTGTAATGTTATATAACTGCCACAGGGTGGCGCTAGTGCTTTTCACAGATTCCACGACTCACACTTCTGTCTCTGCAAAGGAGATTCTCTTAACTGCACTGAACTTTCCACAGGCCATTCTATTCTACAGGAGCATGTGACTGCCTGATCTCCATGGAAATAATGAGTGTGCCGTGTTCCATACCTTCTCTAGAGCGTGACCTCATCAGCTCCTTTGTCGTGGGACGATGCTGATTGTTCCGAAGCTCTGTAATGTCTGGGAATAAACAGGTTTGTGTTTACCGTATAAGGACGCTTTCACTTGCCGTACGAAACACTGAGCCCTTTTATTATTCTGACCTTTATTTAACAAGGTAGGATTCAGCTCAAGTTACATTTCTCATTGTTACAATACCTGCCTTCATGAATTCCTTCATAATGCTTCCTTATATACACAATACCAAATGAAACAGATTTCAAATGCACTTGGCTTTTCTTTCTAATAGTCACTGTAGTTGCTGTTGCTCTTTGGGGTAGACGGGACAAAGCCAGGTTCTCAGAGAGACTGCTTGACTATCGAGTATGGTCTTCTTAGGACTGTCTTTGTGTTAGTGCTGCACTATTGAGATGGACCTGTGCTGGCCCTGCCCGCGGGCACAAAGTGAAGAAACGGAGGTGTGATTTTATTATTGACGATTGATTGCTCTTCCTTGGCTTCTCCCTCTGTTGCAGGCCCTGCCCGCGGGCACAAAGTGAAGAAACGGAGGTGTGATTTTATTATTGACGATTGATTGCTCTTCCTTGGCTTCTCCCTCTGTTGCAGGCCTGTGTCTTTTTGACTGTATGGAGGTGGCCTATTTAAAAGCAGCAGCTTTTAAAGAAAACCTTGTCTTATTATCTCCTCCTCCACCCAGCTTGAAAAGTACAGGCTCCGAAAGCAAAAAAGATCAAGTTTGTACAAGTCGTCACACCTGCGGGCGTGTCTTTCAGTTTGTTTACCAGAATCTGCAGCGCCCTTTTCTTCTGGAAGCGCACACGTAATCTTGGCTTTTTCACAAACCCTGGCAGCCGTTGATGATCAGCTTAGTGTATTTATACATCAATCTTAAATAACGAGGCAAAACACTGAGCTGTTGATTTATGTATTTCTTTCAACTTGGCAGTGGAAAAGTTCCTCTTTTAAGAAGCTGGGCTCTGTGCCTGCAGAGCATTGGGGGAACTTCCAGGGAGCTGCTTTGCAAGTTCTTTTGTCGTCTTTGTCTATTTTCAAGGCAATCGTTTCTCATTTATGTCAGTGTCTGTTTAAACTGTTTAAAGATGTGAACAGTTGAACACCCCCCCTCCCCCCCGACACACACACACAAAACCAATCATATTTTTTGTGCCACTGAGCCTTTCAGTTCGAGAAAAGTTTCCTGGCCTACTTCTATTACAATGACTTGAATACAATAACTATCTGAAATAGTTCCCTAGCCTGTTTAATACACTTACCTGGAGAATGTGTATGTGCACCCCACAATAAGCATTGTAGGGAGGATAGGGAGGGTTTAAAGCCCTCAACACAGTATAGCTGCCCTTTGTGTATTGCTGCCGTTGTGCGAACGGGCTGATTGCCATATTAAGTATGCAGCTGTAACTATACCATGCTGTTGTTTGCTGCACCTTTCATGCAAAGTGACTGCAGAGATGGAACAGGAACATGAAGCAGCTTGATCCCGCTTCTTTAGTGTCTCTGCTTCGAACCTCTGTCCCAGTTCCAGTAGTTATAACACTAGAGGGTAGATTTGAATGAAACAATGACGTGTTCACTTGCCATGATTTCATTTGTTATCTTTGCTGAAAAAAAACGTTATGGATAGCTTCTTGGAAGAATCCAGCAGTGCTTCGCAGGGGACAAAAAAAAAAAAAAAATGTGTTCGGTTTTTTAGATTTAATTGAATCAAATTCAGGTCTGGAAATATGACTCCCGTTGCACAGCAGTTTGATCCATTCCTGGTTTTACTATGAGTCTGATAAAAACACATCTGAGCTTGTTACCTACCTATACAGTGGCTAAAAGAAAGAATTATTTCTATCCCTAAAATGAGGTCATTTTCTCTTTCAGCTTCAGAAGAAATGAGGTGCTGTAACAAAGCCTCGACTTTGCCAGCCATGTGTTATGAGTCCATCGTCACTCGTGTGATAAAACCTCTCCTGAAATGCTCAACCCCAGTGTCTCTGCCCCTCATTCAAGCCCCTCACTATTATTATCGTCCTTTACAAAAAATAGGCGGAATTCTCAAAGGTTCTTTACATGTGTCTTCTATTATTTAGAATGCTTAATGGAACTAAACTGCACTGCTTGAAAACAACTGCTTTGGTTGGGACCCGAGAGCAGGTAGTTTTCCATTACATCACTCACGATGCTCTTAATTCACTGGTGTGAACAGCATTTGGCAAGTGATCCACATCCATGCTTGTGGCTGTTTGCATGTTTGTTTGGGTTTTTGCAGTTGTAAAAGCTTGCAACACCCTCATTGCTCATAGAAAGTAACAGCACTAGTGTATCCATCGAGAAAACAATCAAATTACCGTGTGTAACTTAAAAGAAGAGAACTAAAACAAAACAAAGCCGTCCCCCTCGTTATGAAAACGTTTAAATACATGTAAAGAGCAACTCGACAATCTGGATAGTTAGCTGTGTGGGGAAGAGAGGGTTTACGTACAGACCAGGGATTGCTGGACTGTAGTCAGGCCAAGTACTGCCACAGTCTGCAAATAACACTTTAATTAAAGGGACACGTTTCATGGAAACAGATCAGCATCAAGGGGGAAATGTTCTCAAGTGCATTTGCTGCTTAGAAATTGTAACAATTTAAGATTATCTAAAGCCAACAAGTTGTATGTATTTTCTTTCAGAATAAATGCTTGTGCTCATGTCACATTAGATTGGATGGCTTTGTCACATTCCCCTGCAGTTTGTAAAAGAATAAAACAGTGCTGGATTATGTATTGATTTCCTGCTGTAGGTTCAGCATCCTGCCGTGACGCTCCGCTCCAGTGTAACAGGCCACTGATCTGGAGAGGAAACCGGGGAGGTGAAGGGTAAAAAGGGGCTGCACCCAGGAGTCAAACCTGCTGCTGTTTGGATTAGAATGAGAAGCAAGGAAGGGCTTGGGAGCTCACCGAGCTGCTTGTGTTCACACAGTGGAACAGTTCACAGGAGAAGCAAGTGTGCCAGGTAATGGAGGGCAGTCAACCGGCTGAAATGAACGCCTGCTTCCTCTGCCTCCTTTCCTTATCTGCTTTTTTGGGGAACAGTCCAGATTCTTACTGCAAACGACTTCATCTGAGGCATTACAGCCGATTAGCAATCCACAGGAGAGCGAGCGGCCCCTTCGTTAGCCTTTAAATGACCTCTCCTGTCTGATCCACAATGCAGAAGACATGCTGGTGCAGTGCAGGAATCCTCCTCTCTGTGCCTGACTCCAGGGAAGGGGCCCATCTAGATTATAGCAGATAGATTATAAAACTATTTATAAAGCTCCATGCAAATGTCAGCCAAACACTGGCCCTGTATTTAGTATGAAGCCCGTTTCCTGTTCTTACCTGTGTGTCATCAGTGTAATATCATGCCTCCAGCCCTCCATTCACAGAGTGCCTAGAATAGCTATCAATGCATTCTCACTGCATTCTCTGAGGCTTGTCGCAGCTATCCGGTTCCAAGCGGTTTGCATTAAAGGCAAGGCTGCATTCATAACCCGAGCCTGTAACACTACCCCTTTGTAAAGAAACGCAGCACAGGAGAAAGCACAGGCACAGCTGACAGGTGGCCGTCGTGACTTTAAATGTGATTGCAGCTTAACTGCGGCCTGAATCCCCAAGCCTGGCTTTGAAACGTGAAGGGAGAGGACTTTTTAATGTGTAGCTACAGGGGTGACATCACAAGGGGTTAGTAAGGGTGGTTCACTCAATCAAGAAACAAAGACCAGGGCAATTTCACATTTTGAATTCAATCAAGCTAGCACATAGTGGGTTGCATTCCCAGCATGCCATTGCAGTGGAAATAAATGTGATATAAATTGAATTGAAGGGCACATCCCCTTCAGTCACTCTGTGTATAATTGGACCATGTTAAGTTTCCTATCTGTATCTATTTTTTTTAATTCATATATGTTGTGGCTGGCAACTTCTGGAACTCGGTAGAGTTTGCTGTAACTGTTTTCAAACGTCCTTCGACAACACGTTCGATCCAGAGAGTCTGTCCTCTGTAATTTAATCAGTCTTCTGTTTGAATTTGCTTTGACTGCAATGGGTGTGTTTGAGGGTGAACCAACCTCTGTGCGTGTGTGTGTTTGTGTTGGGGTGAGGTGAGGTGAGGGGGGGAGGCAGATAACTTTAGTACGCTACTAAAAGGAAGCCAACCCCTCTACCCCCCCCCCCCCCCCCCCCCCCCCAAAAATAAATAAATAAATAAATCGGACCACTGTTTCATCTCTGTCAGGTTTAACTAGCTTTATCTTGCTCACTGAGGTCAAGGTGCCACTCTGAAAGAGCGGGGTGTTCCAACCTGGCTGATATCAATAATAACTGAAGAGATACACAGAAGAGCTAATATCTCCAAACAGACGCGTGATTCTCATTAATAATTGTATAGCTCACTGGCTTGTCTGCTGCACCCCTGACTGTGTGTCTGGATGTGTGTGTGTGTGTGATCTGCGTGGATCTGCAGATGTGTCTGGACGTGTGTGTGTGATCCACGTGGATCTGCAGGTGTGTGTGTGTGTGAGATCTGCGTGGATCTGCAGGTGTGTGTGTGTGTGATCTGCGTGGATCTGCAGGTGTGTGTGTGTGTGTGATCCACGTGGATCTGCAGATGTGAGTGTGTGTGTGATCCGTGTGGATCTGCAGATGTGAGTGTGTGTGTGATCCGTGTGGATCTGCAGATGTGAGTGCGTGTGTGATCCGTGTGGATCTGCAGATGTGTCTGGACGTGTGTGTGTGATCTGTGTGGATCTGCAGATGTGTGTGTGTGTGTGATCTGTGTGGATCTGCAGATGTGTGTGTGTGTGTGATCCGTGTGGATCTGCAGATGTGAGTGCGTGTGTGATCCGTGTGGATCTGCAGATGTGTCTGGACATGTGTGTGTGTGATCTGTGTGGATCTGCAGATGTGAGTGCGTGTGTGTGTGATCCGCGTGGCTCTGCAGATGTGTCTGGACGCGCGTGTGTGTGTGTGTGTGATCCGCGTGGATCTGCAGATGTGCAGATGTCTGTGTGTGGGCTTGGCCAGACATAGTTATACCGAGCTTGTTTAAAATGACAAGTGCAGGCATGGTGCACGTTTGCATGCAGAGACTGGTCCTTCTTACTGAGTTTCTATTCAGATATACTGTACTGCATGTGGGGCACGGGAAGAATTCTACTTGAGCCTTTTTAACATCTGGATGATTATACCCATAGAAATATACTCTGAAGTAAACATGGCTTTGTTTGTCGATGGGTATATCAATTCAGTGTTTTGGTTTTTGATATGAAAGTTTTGATCAGCTTGATTAGGAGGAGGTAGATCAAGTGCAGACTAAACACAACTAAATCACAGGAGGACAAGGAGGGACAGCTGTCCTGCCAAACAGACTCACAGCTGGGAGTAACTGAAGCTGAACTATACAAAGCTGTAGACTGCATTCAATATGGAAAACAGCTGTCACTCAAACCTCTGGGTACTCAGCAATGGTCTGGGTTAAGTGGTGCTAAATAAACCCAGTGGACAAAAAACAAGGGGTGTGTAATATGAAGATTCAATAGAATTGTACCAGCGCCCGGTCCTTAGCATCTGGGTGATCCCAAGACTCTGTAAGATGGGGTCTAAAAGGATCCGAGTGATTCAGCATGAGTAACGAGACTTGGTGATTCCAGCAGGAGCGGTGAAATAGTGCATTTTACCCGCTGAGCCACCTTGCCCCTCAGAAGCTGGCTAATGGCTTGTTGTTTTTCTCTTATCTGCAGCGAGGGAGGGAGGGAGATATCCCCACACCTGGCAAGTGCTCGCAGGCCTTGACAGTCAGGATTATAGTAAGTCAATATAATCAGTAAAATTTCTGGATTTTAAAGGCATTCCTAAATATATTTATAAAATATAGCGATACAAGATACAGCTGAAGCATTGGTCTGTTAATTGTGTGGTGTTGGGTGTACAGTGGAAACACAACCCAAGCTCCATACCTTATGAAGTTCTGGATAATGCCTCACTGAATATTAGTCATATCGGTTACACTGCTCAGTAAAGACAAGGCAGTCCAATGCATTTACTAGAAGGACTTGACGAGTATGGAGAGATTTATATCTGCTTCGAACAAATCCTCCAGATCAAGATCATTACAAATTAAACAGCTGTGAGATCTTAAACATCTCTCTCTCTCTCTCTGGTAGTTTGTCATCTGCTAAATTCATGGCCCTTTTTTATTGCATTCAGCAGTTGCACTTGACTCTGCGTTGCAGCAGCTTGTCGGATGTCTGAAGAAACTTGCTTTCATGTTCGCTAGCCTCTTGTCAGGGTGAAGCTCTGTCCCAGGGGAGGTGGGAAAACTCAGCAGAATAAATCAAGTCCTGCAGTCAAACGAGCTGAATAGGAGGAATGCCAAGCAGAGTAAGAAAGCACCTCCTCTCCCTCTCCCTCCCCCACTGAGACTGCATTCCAGTTCTACTTCAGTGTCTTGAAAATGATAGTCGCCATAACAACCTGGCCCTACGTCACACAAACTGGCTGCAGTTCATGCTCGAGCTGACAGGGGGCAGCACTGGCACTGGACGGGCAGAGGTCAGCACCTAACACTGGCTGAGAGCTTTACCTCTGAATGTACAAAACACAAGCTGTCCAAACCCTTGCAATCGTTGCTTCTGCCCACTTATAAGGATGTCTCAGACAGTCGTTGTGTCGGGCGTACTCCTTCTAAAAGCTGAATGTGGTAAAACGTGAAAGAGAGTCTAGTAAATCACAGTAAAAGCATGGTGCATCGCTGGGGACTGTGCTAGAGAGTGGGAGAAGTCAAACTAAATCAGTACAAGCATTGTGTTCTTCATGGTCTCCTTTCACTGTCCATTGTGCATTTCTTATTTCAAACAGGGCAACGCTTTATTTTGCATGGCATTAATATTTATGTCATTTACCATGCAGTTGCCCATCTATTGCAGCTCAGTGTTGGCTTGCTTGTGTGTTTCCACCGCTGCCTTGTAATTGATGAAGACCTCTGTCTTTAGGACGCTGTTGTAAAGAGTCTGGAGGACTCTCTGCCTGAAGAACTTTAAAAAATATCTCTGCCCCGTTTATGAGCCGTGGAAACATGCTGCTTTAAATAGCCCACATTAGAGCAAATGGCTTCCACTCTGCTATTAATGGATGTGTGTTTGGATTGCTATCAGGGCCGCTCTGTTGTTTTGATGTCTAAAGGGGGACTAGTCAGTTCTATTTTGAGCGTAGGAAATATTCACAATTGCTTTCTGAATTGGAAAATGCACGTCTCTGGGGACGTCTCTTAACTACAGGTGTGTTATTAACAGGTCACTCGTCACAATGGGTGTACGCCAGAGCAGCTCTCAGGAATTTGTACTATCCAAGGGGAAGATTCAGGCAACCAGCTGCCACCAAGTGACAGGTGTGATCATCCCATTCCAAAGCTTTGGGATCGGAAAAGGACGTTTATACAAATAATAATATACAGGGATTGTTCCAAGTTTATAATTGACTCATATGGGCCAACGTTTACCCCGAAGGAAAAGATTGAACCGAAAACAATTGGGGGCAGAGTTTCAAAATTGAATGTAGAAAAATGTCTGAGAATGATGCCCACAGTGTGTCTTTAATACTGTGCCATCATTGCCTAACAGGAAGGAATACCGGGATAGTGTGTACATCATCACACTGTTTCTATATAAAGCAGCACTAGCAGTGTCTCAGTGAATTAACCCAAGCCTTTGTAAGTCTTCAGATTACTGGCTTAACTCTGGGCATGAAGAGGGGGGCTGGAGTGAGAGTCATCATGAGGGAATCAGGAAAGCCACAAAAGAGAACCGATCCCACCGCAGCGTCACAGCGTCACAGCCCAATTCCGACATGTAGTCATCTCCCTTCAATGGAAAAGTCCAGGTGAAAGGTTAAGCTTGGACAAAGAGAACACGTAGCATTGTGTGTTCTTTGGTTTGCTCTTCTGTCATTTATTACCTGCTAATGTGAATAAGCAACACCTGTGCTTGCATGCCATATTAACCGCTGGCATGCCATATTAACCAGTGGCATGCCATATTAACCGCTGGCATGCCATATTAACCAGTGGCATGCCATATTAACCAGTGGCATGCCATATTAACCGCTGGCATGCCATATTAACCAGTGGCATGCCATATTAACCGCTGGCATGCCATGTTAACTGCTGGCTCTCCAGTACTGCTGTGATGTTGATATTTCTTAGCAGCGTTACAAAGCTATTGCAGATGGTTAAGTTCTGTTTCTACTGGTGTTCAATGCAGAGCACTTTGCAGCAGAGGATCATTACTGGACTTCTATTGTACGTTTCCACAGCAGACTGCCTGCCAGCCCACATCCCTGACAGCGCTGGGAGCTTGAAACAAAGCTGTAATCTGAGCCCCCACACTGCAACAGCAGAGTCGCAGACTGGTTATTCTCGTCTCTGACAGCCCGACCCTGAACCAGCGTGAAGGGAGAGTGTCCACTGGCAGGATCTCAGAAATCCACTCTGGTCATTGAGCGGCTGAGAGACTGTCTGGCCCTCAGGTTAAAATGAAAAAATATGTCTCAAGTAGTTTGGCTAAGCTCTGAAAAAATCAGTGGAATGTTTACTTTAATAAAAAATCAAAAGGCTGTCAAGGAAAGTAGTTTGACTGAATTTCTGGAGGCTTTCTTTTTGCTTCAGTGTCATTACAGTGGCAGGATGTGCATTGGAATTGTGATTATCATTCAAACACCGGAGTGGCTTTGTGCTTTAGGCAGCTCAAGAACGTTTGGTTATCCAATCAAGTTATGAACAGCCACATGTTGTTTGTTTATTTTTTTTTTAAATGAAGGTCCTGGTGTTACACAAGTAATACAGTTTTTAAATCAAATACTTTGATTTGTTTTTCATATCAGCTGTTCCTTAAAAAAAAAGTTGCTTGTATGAGAGTGTGCTCAGAATGAAACTGAAGCTTGATCACAAGGGAACTCAAAGAGGAGTTTTGAAACTTGACTGTTTGACAATATTGAATAGAACCAGATTGAATCGGTTTCTGGGCAGAAGCATTTAACAGCAACATGTCAGAAAGATGAAAGGGCTTTAAGAATGTGCATGAGAAATAGGTTTAAAAGTGCTTGACATAGGAGTCATTATTGAAGTGTATACAATCCTCTCTGCTCTCTATAGCAACACTATACAGCAAGAGACAAAGTGATTTGAAATCCTTAGCAGCTAACAGCTGTGTGTATTTATACTGGAGGATGTGGAATAGAGCAGTACAATGCAACACGGTCTGGTACTGCCATGTACAGGGGGATTCATAAATAACATGTCATAAGGGGGAGAAAAGTTTCATTTCTTTTAAGGTACACAGGTAGAGAGACATGGCTCTCAGGAACACATGCAGTACAGTGCTGATGAGCTGGCAGTGCAGCAGTGCACAATCACACACAGGCAGTGTCCTGTACACAGGCAGAGAGACATGGCTCTCAGGAACACATGCAGTACAGTGCTGATGAGCTGGCAGTGCAGCAGTGCACAATCACACACAGGCAGTGTCCTGTACACAGGTAGAGAGACATGGCTCTCAGGAACACATGCAGTACAGTGCTGATGAGCTGGCAGTGCAGCAGTGCACAATCACACACAGGCAGTGTCCTGTACACAGGTAGAGAGACATGGCTCTCAGGAACACATGCAGTAAAGTGCTGATGAGCTGGCAGTGCAGCAGTGCACAATCACACACAGGCAGTGTCCTGTACACAGGCAGAGAGACATGGCTCTCAGGAACACATGCAGTACAGTGCTGATGAGCTGGCAGTGCAGCAGTGCACAATCACACACAGGCAGTGTCCTGTACACAGGCAGAGAGACATGGCTCTCAGGAACACATGCAGTACAGTGCTGATGAGCTGGCAGTGCAGCAGTGCACAATCACACACAGGCAGTGTCCTGTACACAGGTAGAGAGACATGGCTCTCAGGAACACATGCAGTACAGTGCTGATGAGCTGGCAGTGCAGCAGTGCACAATCACATATTTGTATCTCCATTGTAGTTTTTGATGCAGTAATGTTAAGCAGCACTAGCCTGTTCCTGCGCTGTGTAGGCAGAAGCCAAGGTAATCCACCCATCCCTGTGTCATTGCTTGCCACCAAATTCCTCCAGTGCTTCCCTCAGGGGTCCACTTTGATACTTCCATCCTTGTATTCAATACAGTTCTGTCATGCATGAATTTGTGATACCTCTAGGCATGTTGGTCGTGTTTCACGGGGGACTGTTAGCTCAGTTTCAATAAGGAATATCAGGTCCCTGTTAAGCGAGCTGATCTCTTGAGATGATTATTCTCGCACATCAAAGCCTCCCCTGTTAGCCAGCTGAACTTCATTTTAGTAACCCAATCCGTTATTGAGTTCTCTACCATCTACTCAAGTTCAGTTTGTGTGACTTGCTTATTTCGGATGTTAAAAGAATGAAATTCATGTAGGGATATAAGTATACTTTATATAAACATTAAACTGTAAAGATTCAACTCTAAAGCTGAGGGAACACTAAGCCACTTTGTGGCTTGGAACTTGGTTTCAGCAAACTTGAAGCTAGGGCAGGAGTGAGGGGAAATGTCCCAGGCATGCACAATGGAAGACAAACTAGGTTCAGGCCACTGCATGGCACACCAGAGACAAAGTTGTCTCAAACCTGGTCTCCAGGTCTCCTGAAACCAGGTTTCAAGCCACTGCTTCTGAAAAAAGTTGCTTCATGTTCCCTCAGCTTAGGTGACGATTTCTTGCAGAAACGCATGTGTGACAGCAAAAGAAATGTGCAGAAGAACAACACATTCTCACTTCTTTTCAAACACCGCTGTCAATACAGAACATAAACCCCATGATAATCCTGCCCTTACTGTCCCCTCAACTTCCAGGGGCGCTAAATTCCCAAAATGAAACACACACAAAAAGAAGGAACTAAAAAGAAGTAGTTTAGCAGGTGACGTCTCATTCGTGATCAGAGCAGACAAGGGCAGCACCAGCAGGATTATATTTTGCTGCTGCCAAGCGTCACAGTGGTTACTCATAAAACAGAACCAGCAAAGCCTGTAAATAGTTAGTATCGTTACGTCAATAAGTTTCTGAGGATATGAGAATGCTTTTGTGGAATATAACTGTTAATTAAACCACACACTTCCACATTCTCCACAACACCCCTCGCTGTCTCACACGGGGAGCAGGACAGCTGCTGGGGTCCTGTTGGATTTTCGAGGTGGGGATTGAATATTTACTCTTCTGTATAGAATTGGTAGATTTGTGCAGCATATAACCCAAGCCTAGACTCTCACAGGCTTTGATGGAGTTACACACACCAGTGTCAAGAGTTCAGCTTTCTCGTTTTTGTAACCGGCTCAGCGGGTTGCTGTCTCATCACTGGGCCACAGGGGTCATGTGTTGGGCCTGCTGTGCTTAGTTAGCCAAGCAATATCCTTACTGTATGCACTGACAGGGTGGTGTGTCATTTGAATGGGTCTGATTGCACACCTTATCCCCAATCAGACTTCTCTTTTCTTTCTACAAATCGAGACAGGATTTCCTGATTCAAAGGTCAGACTTAGTTATTTCACTGAATCTGTAAAGGCTGTAGCAGAAATAGCACAACTTGCTGAGAGTTTAATATTAGGTGAAGCTGCAGCTCAGTCCTCACAGGAAACATTAGGATAATGTCACTCTGTCTGTCTGTCGCTCTGTGTCTGTCTCTCTGTTTCTGTCTGTCTGTTCACTTGGAGGTGATTATCAGAAATGTCGGGCTGGGTCTGTGTAGAACCTTTTTGAACGTGTTAATGTGTGTTTTTTTTTCTTTCCATTTCTGATCTGATCCCTATCCATCTCCGAGTGCAGAGTTGGCAAGACTCATCATAGCTTTACAACCAGAGCCCAAGGTACGGAGACAGCGACAGTGATCACCCAGAACTTTAAAACACCTCGAGCAAGACAAACGCAGCAATATTTAATCAAAACGTGATTAAAATGCACAGGATCGTAAACACAATGCACAACGGGAGACAGTGTAGTGATGGAGAGGGGAGCTGGGGGTGGAGAAGTTGCTCAAGCACTGCTGGCTGACTGGAATTCTGGTTAATATCCTGAGGGAAATGAAGCAGGGCTGGAAAAGTGACGCAGGGCTGGAGCTGTCTCTCCTGCAAAGCTATGCTTAACAAGAATCATATATTGTATGAACAATTGCAACACATCCATTATGAAATGTAAAAAAATAAAAAATAAAAAAAAAAGTTATTTTGTGATGCTATCTTTGCAATTCATTACCTGAACTTATGCACATATTAACTGGTATTTAAAATCTGAACCACCGCTTGTTTGTCTGTGTAATTTCCAAAAAGGTCACAAAGAAGAAGAGACATGCTTTGTTCTCTGTCTAAAGGCAACACCTCACTGCAACCCGACACCCTGGAACTGAACGCCCAGCCACCAGCTCCAGCGCGGAGTATAACATTACCACACTGCAACCCGACACCCTGGAACTGAACGCCCAGCCACCAGCTCCAGCGCGGAGTATAACATTACCACACTGCAACCCGACACCCTGGAACTGAACGCCCAGCCACCAGCTCCAGCGCGGAGTATAACATTACCACACTGCAACCCGACACCCTGGAACTGAACGCCCAGCCACCAGCTCCAGCGCGGAGTATAACATTACCACACTGCAACCCGACACCCTGGAACTGAACGCCCAGCCACCAGCTCCAGCGCGGAGTATAACATTACCACACTGCAACCCGACACCCTGGAACTGAACGCCCAGCCACCAGCTCCAGCGCGGAGTATAACATTACCACACTGCAACCCGACACCCTGGAACTGAACGCCCAGCCACCAGCTCCAGCGCGGAGTATAACATTACCACACTGCAACCCGACACCCTGGAACTGAACGCCCAGCCACCAGCTCCAGCGCGGAGTATAACATTACCACACTGCAACCCGACACCCTGGAACTGAACGCCCAGCCACCAGCTCCAGCGCGGAGTATAACATTACCACACTGCAACCCGACACCCTGGAACTGAACGCCCAGCCACCAGCTCCAGCGCGGAGTATAACATTACCACACTGCAACCCGACACCCTGGAACTGAACGCCCAGCCACCAGCTCCAGCGCGGAGTATAACATTACCACACTGCAACCCGACACCCTGGAACTGAACGCCCAGCCACCAGCTCCAGCGCGGAGTATAACATTACCACACTGCAACCCGACACCCTGGAACTGAACGCCCAGCCACCAGCTCCAGCGCGGAGTATAACATTACCACACTGCAACCCGACACCCTGGAACTGAACGCCCAGCCACCAGCTCCAGCGCGGAGTATAACATTACCACACTGCAACCCGACACCCTGGAACTGAACGCCCAGCCACCAGCTCCAGCGCGGAGTATAACATTACCACACTGCAACCCGACACCCTGGAACTGAACGCCCAGCCACCAGCTCCAGCGCGGAGTATAACATTACCACACTGCAACCCGACACCCTGGAACTGAACGCCCAGCCACCAGCTCCAGCGCGGAGTATAACATTACCACACTGCAACCCGACACCCTGGAACTGAACGCCCAGCCACCAGCTCCAGCGCGGAGTATAACATTACCACACTGCAACCCGACACCCTGGAACTGAACGCCCAGCCACCAGCTCCAGCGCGGAGTATAACATTACCACACTGCAACCCGACACCCTGGAACTGAACGCCCAGCCACCAGCTCCAGCGCGGAGTATAACATTACCACACTGCAACCCGACACCCTGGAACTGAACGCCCAGCCACCAGCTCCAGCGCGGAGTATAACATTACCACACTGCAACCCGACACCCTGGAACTGAACGCCCAGCCACCAGCTCCAGCGCGGAGTATAACATTACCACACTGCAACCCGACACCCTGGAACTGAACGCCCAGCCACCAGCTCCAGCGCGGAGTATAACATTACCACACTGCAACCCGACACCCTGGAACTGAACGCCCAGCCACCAGCTCCAGCGCGGAGTATAACATTACCACACTGCAACCCGACACCCTGGAACTGAACGCCCAGCCACCAGCTCCAGCGGGGAGTATAACATTACCACACTGCAACCCGACACCCTGGAACTGAACGCCCAGCCACCAGCTCCAGCGCGGAGTATAACATTACCACACTGCAACCCGACACCCTGGAACTGAACGCCCAGCCACCAGCTCCAGCGCGGAGTATAACATTACCACACTGCAACCCGACACCCTGGAACTGAACGCCCAGCCACCACCTCCAGCGCATTACCACACTGCAGCCCGACACCCTGGAACTGAACGCCCAGCCACCAGCTCCAGCGCGGAGTATAACATTACCACCCAGCCACCAACTGCTCCAGCGCTCCAGGAGTATAACATTACCACACTGCAACCCGACACCCCCAGGAACTGAACGCCCAGCCACCAGCTCCAGCGCGGAGTATAACATTACCACACTGCAACCCGACACCCTGGAACTGAACGCCCAGCCACCAGCTCCAGCGCGGAGTATAACATTACCACACTGCAACCCGACACCCTGGAACTGAACGCCCAGCCACCAGCTCCAGCGCGGAGTATAACATTACCACACTGCAACCCGACACCCTGGAACTGGCCCAGCCACCAGCTATAACATTACCACACTGCAACCCGACACCCTGGAACTGAACGCCCAGCCACCAGCTCCAGCGCGGAGTATAACATTACCACACTGCAACCCGACACCCTGGAACTGAACGCCCAGCCACCAGCTCCAGCGCGGAGTATAACATTACCACACTGCAACCCGACACCCTGGAACTGAACGCCCAGCCACCAGCTCCAGCGCGGAGTATAACATTACCACACTGCAACCCGACACCCTGGAACTGAACGCCCAGCCACCAGCTCCAGCGCGGAGTATAACATTACCACACTGCAACCCGACACCCTGGAACTGAACGCCCAGCCACCAGCTCCAGCGCGGAGTATAACATTACCACACTGCAACCCGACACCCTGGAACTGAACGCCCAGCCACCAGCTCCAGCGCGGAGTATAACATTACCACACTGCAGCCACCCGACACCCACTGGAACTGAACGCCCAGCCACCAGCTCCAGCGCGGAGTATAACATTACCACACTGCAACCCGACACCCCCAGCCACCAGCTGGAACTGAACGCCCAGCCACCACCAGCTCCAGCGCGGAGTATAACATTACCACACTGCAACCCGACACCCTGGAACTGAACGCCCAGCCACCAGCTCCAGCGCGGAGTATAACATTACCACACTGCAACCCGACACCCTGGAACTGAACGCCCAGCCACCAGCTCCAGCGCGGAGTATAACATTACCACACTGCAACCCGACACCCTGGAACTGAACGCCCAGCCACCAGCTCCAGCGCGGAGTATAACATTACCACACGCCCAGCCACCAGCTCCAGCGCGGAGTGCAACCCGACACCCTGGAACTGAACGCCCAGCCACCAGCTCCAGCGCGGAGTATAACATTACCACACTGCAACCCGACACCCTGGAACTGAACGCCCAGCCACCAGCTCCAGCGCGGAGTATAACATTACCACACTGCAACCCGACCCGACACCCCAGCCACCAGCTCCAGCGCGGAGTATAACATGGAACTGAACGCCCAGCCACCAGCTCCAGCGCGGAGTATAACATTACCACACTGCAACCCGACACCCTGGAACTGAACGCCCAGCCAGTATAACATTACCACACTGCAACCCGACACCCTGGAACTGAACGCCCAGCCACCAGCTCCAGCGCGGAGTATAACATTACCACACTGCAACCCGACACCCCGGAACTGAACGCCCAGCCACCAGCTCCAGCGCGGAGTATAACATTACCACACTGCAACCCGACACCCTGGAACTGAACGCCCAGCCACCAGCTCCAGCGCGGAGTATAACATTACCACACTGCAACCCGACACCCTGGAACTGAACGCCCAGCCACCAGCTCCAGCGCGGAGTATAACATTACCACACTGCAACCCGACACCCTGGAACTGAACGCCCAGCCACCAGCTCCAGCGCGGAGTATAACATTACCACACTGCAACCCGACACCCTGGAACTGAACGCCCAGCCACCAGCTCCAGCGCGGAGTATAACATTACCACACTGCAACCCGACACCCTGGAACTGAACGCCCAGCCACCAGCTCCAGCGCGGAGTATAACATTACCACACTGCAACCCGACACCCTGGAACTGAACGCCCAGCCACCAGCTCCAGCGCGGAGTATAACATTACCACACTGCAACCCGACACCCTGGAACTGAACGCCCAGCCACCAGCTCCAGCGCGGAGTATAACATTACCACACTGCAACCCGACACCCTGGAACTGAACGCCCAGCCACCAGCTCCAGCGCGGAGTATAACATTACCACACTGCAACCCGACACCCTGGAACTGAACGCCCAGCCACCAGCTCCAGCGCGGAGTATAACATTACCACACTGCAACCCGACACCCTGGAACTGAACGCCCAGCCACCAGCTCCAGCGCGGAGTATAACATTACCACACTGCAACCCGACACCCTGGAACTGAACGCCCAGCCACCAGCTCCAGCGCGGAGTATAACATTACCACACTGCAACCCGACACCCTGGAACTGAACGCCCAGCCACCAGCTCCAGCGCGGAGTATAACATTACCACACTGCAACCCGACACCCTGGAACTGAACGCCCAGCCACCAGCTCCAGCGCGGAGTATAACATTACCAGCAACCCGACACCCTGGAACTGAGCCCAGCCACCAGCTCCAGCGCGGAGTATAACATTACCACACTGCAACCCGACACCCTGGAACTGAACGCCCAGCCACCAGCTCCAGCGCGGAGTATAACATTACCACACTGCAACCCGACACCCTGGAACTGAACGCCCAGCCACCAGCTCCAGCGCGGAGTATAACATTACCACACTGCAACCCGACACCCTGGAACTGAACGCCCAGCCACCAGCTCCAGCGCGGAGTATAACATTACCACACTGCAACCCGACACCCTGGAACTGAACGCCCAGCCACCAGCTCCAGCGCGGAGTATAACATTACCACACTGCAACCCGACACCCTGGAACTGAACGCCCAGCCACCAGCTCCAGCGCGGTAGAGTATAACCGCCCACACTGCAGTATAACCCGACACCCCTGGAACTGAACGCCCAGCCACCAGCTCCAGCGCGGAGTATAACATTACCACACTGCAACCCGACACCCTGGAACTGAACGCCCAGCCACCAGCTCCAGCGCGGAGTCCCAGCGACACCCTGGAACTGAACGCCCAGAGTATAACATTACCACACTGCAACCCGACACCCTGGAACTGAACGCCCAGCCACCAGCTCCAGCGCGGAGTATAACATTACCACACTGCAACCCGACACCCTGGAACTGAACGCCCAGCCACCAGCTCCAGCGCGGAGTATAACATTACCAGCAACCCGCACCCTGGAACTGAACGCCCAGCCACCAGCTATAACATTACCACACTGCAACCCGACACCCTGGAACTGAACGCCCAGCCACCAGCTCCAGCGCGGAGTATAACATTACCACACTGCAACCCGACACCCTGGAACTGAACGCCCAGCCACCAGCTCCAGCGCGGAGTATAACATTACCACACTGCAACCCGACACCCTGGAACTGAACGCCCAGCCACCAGCTCCAGCGCGGAGTATAACATTACCACACTGCAACCCGACACCCTGGAACTGAACGCCCAGCCACCAGCTCCAGCGGGGAGTATAACATTACCACACTGCTTTTCACGACTTCATGATAAATGGCCTTGATTGTTAGCTGAGAAAGAGGCTCCAGTCCCAGTAAGACGCTCTAGAATGGCTTCCTTTTTCAACAAAAGATTTACCAGCAGCGTATTGTTAGAAATGTAACATTTCAAAAAATGTTGTGTTCATCCATTCTCTTGAGAACTGACAAGAAAAACTATTTATTAAAGCCGTAACGGTATGTAAGTATTTCTGTGAATAGACTCCGGCAATGCAGTTTATTTAAAAAGAAGTCGCTCGGTAAATAAGTAATGTGACGGTTTAATTAATTTCTTACTTGATTACTTCCAATTGGCATGCACTGATAACCAGATGAATATCAGAGCCGTAATCAGGACAAGAGCCATTTCCCTGCTTTAATTAGCTCTGCACCCTTTCCACGGCTTTGTTTTGTGGAACATTTCCTGTGTAATGCGTTCTCTTCACTTCAGTAGTCTCTCTCTGCCACGCTGGTGTGCTGCAGTTAGATGTGCTCTCAGCATACCATGTGCCACTCTGCTTTAGTGAAACTGCAATGGGGGGGGGAGGGCTGCTTTATAATGCTGTTCCTTCATTGAGAAAGACTTGTAGCCCAAACGTTTGTCATTGAACTTTTCAGCTTTCCTTCAGTATTTCTAAATCCAGCACTATTGGATGTTTAACAGCCATGGAATATAAATACATTACAAGTAAAACCGGCCAATGAAATCATTTTAAAAAAAGAAGAATACACCTCTCACAATATCCGAAGGCCAATTTAAAAAGGAATGTCTTGCAGTCGAAAGTGGGCCGCCTGGAGCAGACTGCCCATCCGCATTTCAGGAAATGCCTTCCATTCCAGTCTAATTCACGCTCCTTCCATGGGATCCTGGGACTTCCTGTGTCTGTGTCCGTTGAGGCCAAACCTGCGCAAAAATCGAAATGTGAAAGATAAAATACAAGCTAAATGAATTTCACGTGGACCTGAATTCCAGATTCTAACCCAGGAGGATAAACGCAGGATGGTCTTGAGAATCAGCCCTCTGTGCCTCCTTGTCCATGTCAAAGAGATCCCACCCCTCTTCCCCCAATTCGCTGGGTCTGTCTCATCTTCTCTTGTTTGTCAATTACCAGTAATTACTCTCTGGCCCCAAACAGTGAAACAAGCCTGACATGCTCTGAAGTTTCACCGGCGCAGGTGCTTGTGCTCATTCACACTCCTCTGCTAATCGCTTCACACCAGCCTGAGCGTAGCGGGGTGTGAAGACAGCTCCTTCAGCTACAGAAAGAGAGGCTCCTGCAGTCCGGCTGCACTCTCAAAGGGAAACATGTGCAGCTGTGAATGGAGGCGAGCATGCTTCAAAGAGAAAAGGGTTTGTCATTCAGAGACCAGGTGAGGTTAACCCAGTGCACTGCACCAGCCGTTTACAGGAAGTGGAAAACTCTTCCGTGATGGTAAAGCTATTCCTTCCCACTGCTTGGCCAAGCTTTGCCATGATTTAACATAATTTAATCTATCCACAATAAAACTATTACTTAAAATGATCTTAAAAGAAGAAGTAGAAGAGGATGCTGGTATGGGTGCTTGCTGTCTTACTTAGCAGCTGGCAATGAAAACGGAATACTACTTACCTGCCATAATCCCCTTCAATAGCTGATAAGAGCTTGATCTCGCTCTGCATTTCTATGAGCTCACTACCTTGTACGTCTGATATGAGCCAGCTCTGTATTTCTTTTAATATCAATAGGTTGTACTGTGCTCTGCTTATCAATTTGGTGTGGCTGCTATGTTTATAAGTCATTTGGTGCATGGATGGAGTTTCCTAATTGCACAGTGCAGATTGTGCCATTACCTGCAGCATGTGCGGATTCTGAGAGTCAGCATTGAGATAGAGCTTGTAGTGGAGTCGAGAGGTTGGGTTCATGACATACAAGCGCTCAATATTTCCACAGTTCATACTTTAACTGTTCAGATGATCAGCCCAGCTGCAGCCTGAGCTACCCTACCTCTCATTGCCATGCTGTTGAACTAAAGCAATAGCCCTATATAAATGGTTATGGTATTTATACAATCGCAGGAGCTGCGCTCCATTAAGGAGCTGCCCACGTCACAGAAAAGCCACAGTGCTAGGCAGGAAGGCAGATGCCGACCCTGCTGTTCTGAGAAACACCAGAAGCTGTCTGTTTATGGCAGGAAATTCTTGCAACACGGTTCAGAGCGGCTCTCTGAAAACCAGTGTGGTATTTACAGTTGTATGTGAAAGTAGCTGTAATCAAGGAAACATGTAAGTCTCCGTCCAAAACACATTGTTTGGAAGCTGAAGTGGAGAGTCAGACAGTAGTGCACTCACTGAGGGAAAGGGATGGGTTTCTGTAGTGACTCTTGTCAATAGAAATAAATGCTCTCTTCCACAGCTTAGGAATGCATTGGTTTGACAAAGAAAACATGTTTTGTATGTTTGGTGCTTTGTAACTGTGGGTGACGAGAGATGATTCAGAGTCTGTCTTTGTGGTCTGATTCGAGCTGTGCCGTTTGCGTTGGATGTTATGGTTGCACTTCACTTTCACCCACAGGACCATTAAGAGGCACATGGCAGGCTTCACTTTCAAGTGAATGACGGAGCAGAAAAACATTATGTAAGACATCTCATGCAGGGGTATTAGTGCATGGGATGTTTACAGATGAGTGCTTTTAGCTGAAGCTCTGTGTGTCTGCTGTTTGGATTCTTGTAGCTGATTCTTATCAAGACGTGAGTGAGCGCTGCTGTATTGTTTTAAAAGAGAAAGGAAGTGAAGATGACCCTGTCTGATCCTGAGCGAGGTGGGGAGCAGGGGGTCTTTGATACAGCAGTGGAAACAAGTCTTTACAATCTTTAACACGCCCCGAGCACATGGCAATGTCTTCATTTTGCTTATCTACAGGACAGCATCTCCAGTACAGGCTGTTAGTGGATTAAGTGTGCAGGCTACGCTATGCTGCATGAAAGGGTTAGCCTTCTAATACAGCAGCTTGAAAGTCATGGCCATACAGCTGCACCTAATCAAACTACTGCATTGGAAATGTGATGCCACGGCATTGCCAGCGGTCAGAAAAATAGATCGGATTTAAAAGGAACAGCAGCTGGTTTGCTGTAATTATTTTAACCCTTTAAATTACAAAGGGACAGAAAAATCAATGGTGCCCCACAAAAAACAGTGGTGCCCCACAAAAAACAATGGTGGCCCACAAAAAACAATGGTGCCCCACAAAAAACAATAGTGCTAACTTTCTGATTTTTAACGAGGTGCACAAAACAGTGTTTACAATGTATGGATGTATTTTAAACCATTGTATTAAAATGTATTTTAAACCAGTGTGTGTGTGTGTGTGTGTGTGTGTGTGTGTGTGTGTGTGTGTGTGTGTGTGTGTGTGTATATATATATATATATATATAGCTATGTATTCAGTGATTGTAGAGGCCTGTTTGATAAGACTATCAGGTGTAGCCTGTGAGTAATATATGGAACTGAAACACAATCACACTGAAACAAACAGCTCACTGTTAATGCTGTCGCTTTCGTTCACTATCATAGTTCAGACCGTGAACAGAATCCTAGACAAAATTTCAACAGTGCTTGACAGGTAAACACGAGGAACCATGGAGGAAGCCAGTCTGACGGGCTGAATGACTCGCTCCCACTCCCTTTATCACAAGGGATTATTCACAATGAGCGGGGCAACTGGAGCTCAGATCAAGCCCAGTGATTCAATTGTTCAAGCGATTTGCTGCTATCGGTCTAACCCTGATTTCCACGGCCCTTTTATTGTAGTTCTACTCACTAGACGCTGTGCTGTTTTTCCATTCCTGAAGCTTCCCCTATATTATATAATATATATATTATATAGTATATATAATATAGATATATATATACTAATATATATATGCAATAAGTATTTTAGTCCAGTCTTAGGAACAGTGTGTAACATAATATGTAGTTTGAGATACACATTTTAAATTGTATTTGTACCCAGGATTATAAAAATAACAAGTCTGTCTCTTTGCAGAATTCCAATTATTTGCATTCAGTTAGAATTGTACATTACATTTAAAAAAAATCTGAGATGGTACTTTATTCTTCCTGGCAGGTGAAAGGCACAGAGATGCAGCTTACTGTGAAGCCTTGTTTTTCTGGCTATGGTAATGGATTGTTTAATTCAAGTTATTGTGCTTCATTTGACCCTTCCCTTGTAAAAGGTAACCAGGGTAGTTTTCCAGTGCTTTTCCTGTGGTCATGCCATGCATTTCCCGTAGTTTACCACAGTTTGCTATGCTTTTTAATATGCTTTACCACAGCTCTACTTGCTTTACAATGCGTACCTATGCTTTGCAATGTTTGCAGTCTGCTTGACTACACTTTGCTATTGATCTTGCTATGGGAAGCTTTTCGAAGGGTTGTTTCCTGTTCCTGTTGACTCCCTGTTTAATATAAGCCAGTCGTAACTGTGCGTGTTGGAACTGGCTGCTCAAGCAGAGAGGCGCAGTGTTCTGCACACATGTTGCTTCCCTCCTCTGTTTGGTCATTCAGTGTGTGGCTGCTGTCCTGAGGGGGGTCTCTGTTAATGACTTCAAGCTTGCTCTCTGCGGAGGCTTCCTGGGTAAACAGTGTTGTGTAATAAAGGAACAGGAAAATAAAGAAATCAACTCAAACAGTGTGACCGTGTGAGCTGGGCCAAAAGGGTGATCCCTTTGCAGATGACATGCTGCTGAATCACCATAACAAGCCCATTGGGCAGAGAAAGACTTTAATTAATAGCAGCAGAATTACAATCCTTCCACCTGAAATTATTGGCAATAATTAATGTTAAGCGCCCTGAGGGTTCCAGCTCAAACTGCATTCAGTTGTTTATGTGTAGCCTCTCCGCACACAGGGATACACAGGGGGATATATAGAATATACACAGTGCGGTATATAGAATATACACAGCGCGGTATATAGAATATACACAGCGCGGTATATAGAATATACACAGCGCGGTATATAGAATATACACAGCGCGGTATATAGAATATACACAGCGCGGTATATAGAATATACACAGCGCGGTATATAGAATATACACAGCGCGGTATATAGAATATACACAGTGCGGTATATAGAATATACACAGTGCGGTATATAGAATATACACAGCGCGGTATATAGAATATACACAGTGCGGTATATAGAATATACACAGTGCGGTATGTAGAATATACACAGTGCGGTATATAGAATATACACAGTGCGGTATATAGAATATACACAGCGCGGTATGTAGAATATACACAGCGCGGTATGTAGAATATACACAGCGCGGTATGTAGAATATACACAGCGCGGTATGTAGAATATACACAGCGCGGTATGTAGAATATACACAGCGCGGTATGTAGAATATACACAGCGCGGTATGTAGAATATACACAGCGCGGTATGTAGAATATACACAGCGCGGTATGTAGAATATACACAGCGCGGTATGTAGAATATACACAGTGCGGTATATAGAATATACACAGCGCGGTATGTAGAATATACACAGCGCGGTATGTAGAATATACACAGCGCGGTATGTAGAATATACACAGCGCGGTATGTAGAATATACACAGCGCGGTATGTAGAATATACACAGTACAGCACTCTGGTTGAAGGGGAGGGTATATCAATCTGGACTGTTCATCTTCAACAATAACGATTACATACGCAGTATACAAAGGTGGCTTCCGATGTATTAGAAATATTCGGTTTCGGTATAACCCTTGATAGATGTGCTGGAAGGGCTGCTTTATTTAAGGGCAAGCATTGCTGCCCAAACCCACTGTACTGTAGTATTGAGAGTGTCTGGGAGGCTGTGCTCTCTTCTCGAGGGTGTGAAGTCTGGCAAACTGAGACATACTGCTCTAGTGAACACAGCACAGAGCAAGCCATCGAGAAAAGATTTGAAAAAAGACAAATCGTGTTTATTGCTGAAATTTGCTCAAAGCAGTCAGCTGCAATGGTTGCATTCCTGGAGTCTCATTCCTGGGTTGCATGCCTGCTCTGCTGGAGCCAGTGAAGGCCCTGATCTGATCTTGTGTTCCCCTCCACTTGCAGCACGTAGAGGACTTGTCGACACAGCTCTGCGCCCGGATTGAATGCCAGGGTGAAAGCTTGCCCGCGGTGGTAGTTATAAATAAACAAGAGTGCTTGGCTGCAGGTACCTGCTGCTGCTACCCACCATGTTTGCACAGGCTCCCCGTTAAATATAAACTCCAACTATCCAGCTAAACAAACATCACCTGTGTGCTGATGGCGTGTAACATGATATCACTGCCGGCCAATCAGGTACCAGCTCTGGCAGCCTCCCGCTCCATGCTGGGGCTCGTTTGTGTTCAAACTTCTCCCCGGAGCAGGTTGTACAATATAGGACTCGTTCACTAGAGCAGCACTCAGGAATCTGGCATGCGCTGCTATTCATCCATCAGAGGTGTCCTAGAGTTAAAGCTCTCCTTGAAAAACAGCAATATCTGAGCATACTGTGATGAATAATACAGGATAGTTTCATGCTTCAGTGTAAGGGTGTGTAATAAACAATCATGCATATACCACTGGGCAGGCTCTTCCATCCCATGGGTTTGGTGTATATGCTGAGGGTCTGGAACCAACTCCCCAGTAATGTTGTTGAAGCCGACACCCTGGGATCCTTCAAGAAGCTGCTTGATGAGATTCTGGAATCAATAAGTTACTAACAATCAAACGAGCAAGATGGGCCAAATGGCCTCCTCTTGTTTGTAAACTTTCTTATGTTCTTATGTTTGGTTAAAGGTCAGTTCCACGATATTTCACAATAAACAAAAACATATGTCATATACACAGCAACATGCAAGGCAAAGCCCTGAGGACAGGTATGGAAAAGATGTGTTAAACAAGCAGGGTTGATGTGCAACAGAAGCATAGTAAACCGTGAAAGCACTGTGCAAATTCACCTTGCAGACTTTCTAAGAGCAATGCTGCTGCTCATGCTCCCTCAGATTCAGTATTGCACTTCTCAAAACTGTGTGGTGCATCCACTCCTGCTGCTTCCATTGTTCTTTCTTGCTTTGTTATTAAACTTAATGTCCTGAACCAGTACATTAAACCTGTTACTCAATGTGTCCATTTAACCACTGACTTGGCATGACTTCCCATGGTGCAATGCTTGTCCTTCATTGCTAAATGACATCTGGGTTTTTTTTCTTGAAAACTTTCAAAATCTAGGGGTTTACAGTATGTGACAAACCCATCTAAACAGTGACTCAGTAATTGTATGTCGCTCACACACCTCTATTACTAAAGTTGTAAATGACTGCAGTAATACCAGGAAACTAGATTGCGCTGACAGAGTAATTACAGTAAGAGTTCGACTCTAAATTAGTATATGGTTTATACTGTGGGTTGTTCCACAGGAGTCCAAATGATAGCTAAATCCCTTGTATTGATCCAATTCAAAGTGTGTGATGAAGACGTAATCGGGTCAGAAGCACGTTTTCGGATCGTTTGGATTCCTGATTCGTTCCCGTTAACACTCCGATCTGGGGAGATTTTAGGGAGAGATCATGTGAGATTATTTATTGCTTAACTACCAGGAAATAGGAAATTGTGGCAATCCAGAAGATTCCATGTAAGTTGTCGCCTGGAGTAAGGCTTCCTAAAGAAAATATTTAAGTATAAAAATTCCTGAATAAAATTAGACTTTTCCACGGATCTTCACACACTTCACAGGAAAAAAAAAAACTGCCATGGAACCCCCTGGAAGTTTGGGCTGTACATTCTTGCACTGTGAGAGGGATTGTGGGACCAGACTTCTTCAATTATCCTTAAACTGACAAACTTTTGAGAAAGACCTTTAACTGAAAACACTCTACACCTAATTAAATAATAGTGGAAACACAGCAAACTTTCATCCACCAATCAGCAAGCTGCATCAGAGGGCACCAGCACACGTTCGATGAAAACATTCAATAGGTTTTACTTAGCAGTAAAGTCTAAAAGAGCTCATGGCAATAAGACCCTGATAGGAACATGATTACAATCCTTCTGCATGAGACATTGTCTTTGGTAGATGACCTTGCCTGTGTCTTTAGAGCAGTAATGCCCCGAGTTCTATTGAGTAATTCTGAACAGAAGTCCAAACCCATAACTGGATTCCCATAGTTCCTGACACACACACACACACACTATATTTTCAATAAATAAATAAGTGATTGTTTCCATGATCTCAGGCCCCACCTATTCCCTACCACTATCTCCAATGCACTGATTGTTACTGCACCCAGGAGAAGAGATAACTAAGCCGAGATAACACTCATGTGGACAAGATGTGCAGTTAGTGCTCTGTGTAACAAGTGAGTCAAAACAGC
The DNA here is from genome assembly GCF_017654505.1 of Polyodon spathula. Lineage (NCBI taxonomy): Eukaryota > Metazoa > Chordata > Actinopteri > Acipenseriformes > Polyodontidae > Polyodon > Polyodon spathula. The sequence continues at coordinate 27,529,538 of NC_054556.1, read as the reverse complement.
AGCTGCAGGGTCTGCTTGTACCATTAACAGAGGTTACAGTGAAGAAGAGTTCAGCCTCTTACATGCACGGGGAAGCAAAGGGGAAGAACGCACACAAGCAAGCAGTGGAACAGCAATCACCATGCAGTACTGGCTGCAGACTTACAAAGAAAGAATATAATGCATTTTGGATTTTCGTGAAACTGTTCCGTGCTGTAGTCAAATAAACTCCAACAACTTTGGCTACAGTTTTGTGAATTAAACTACACTTCATTAATGATAAAAAATACATCATTCAAGCCTTAAAGGTTTCATAAGAGACCTGTGGTGTTCTTTAATAAAGATCCACAGTGCCTCTGTGGATTTGGCAATAGGATACAAAGTCTGTCACCTTGATCCCAGTGCGGGGTGTCAGTGAAGCCAAGGGCTGTGTCTCAGAATGTACATGGTTATCAGAGGGCTATCAGTGCAGAAGGTTCTCACCTCACTCATGTGCTGAGAAGCGGCATTGGGAAGACACATTGTTTCTGGTCCATGCATCAGTGATCTGGTCATTCATTCTGCCTTTGCAAACTTCAACGCACACCAGAAAGACTAGATTTACTCGACTCACAGCTTAAGCACAGATCCTTGCACAAACTGTCTATCCTTTTTTAATTAATGACTAAAAATAGCACTAAAGGGCCTGAGCTAAAGTCAGAGGTATTTACTCATTCCACCTGAAAAAAGAGCCTGTTCACAACTCAGCTGCTATGGAGTAAAGCAAGGAACAGTGAAACAATGTCACCGCGTAATTATCTTTCCGAATCACAGCAGCTGCCTTTAGGGATGGCTCAGCGGGTGTTTAAAACTGAACTGTGTTGTTTAGCTCAGTCTCGTCTGCTGTGTGGAAATCCCCACAGCACTACCCCAGCTGCTCACTGCCAAGACATTTGAAATCTGTGTTATTAAGTTACCGGGTGGATCTATCCTTCTCGGAATACACAGCAGGTTCCCCTTTTTTATTTGTATTTCCTTCACATAAAACAAGGTTTATCACCTGGACAGTTTGGGGAAGTTTTTTTTTCAAATTCACATCACAAAGCATTGTCATGACAACCTCTTTTTTTTTAAATCAGAGAATAAAAACATCAAGCACTTAGCTAACCTGAACAGATCCAGACCAAGCAATATGGTCATTTTAGAAATCAGAAGGTTTAGGTCAAGATGCGATGAAATTTGAAGCCTTCAGCTATCCCTGCAAGGACACCAGGCTGACTCCAGCATTCCAGAACAGGAACTCTGGAATAAAACACTAGAACATCCAAACTGGAAATGTATTCATTACGATTATGAAAGGTACTTCATACACATCAGCACATGGAGACCATGAGTTATCATAAATAAACCTTCAATCCTTGTGATGGCAGCCTCTCTGCCCTCTGGTTTAATGTGTAATGCATGAACTGTCATCTGCAAACACATTCAACTGCAGTGCTGTTGGGACAATGCAGCTGAGGTCAGTCTCTCTGGCACAGTCCATACCCTGCCCTGCGCGAGGACATGTGCACTGCCCACTGAGTTATCAAACTAAACAAACTTTGCAACATTCCACACGAGTCACTTAAGAGCAGATCGGCGCTCATGTCAGCAGCAGCTATAATTCAGAACGAGTGATCCATTTACACAGCAAAGCAAGCCTGGCTGTACAGAGCTTGTGAACACCCATTCTGTACAGTCTTACCCTTGAAATCTGTCCTCACGCCAGCATTATCTTCTGTCTTTGCATATCCCCCGAGACATTTTTCAGAAGGCAGATTTCCTGCGAGAGGTCCCCGATGTTGCAGCAGTGAATAAGGAGAGAGTGAGCACTCTGGGAGAACAGTTGCTGATTAGTGGTTTTCTCCAGGTTATTTGTGGGGAGGAAAAAGGAGGATTTCATGGTAGATTTCCTCAACCCTGGAGCAGGTGTAATACATACAAATAATATATATATATATATATATATATATATATATATATATATATATATATATATATATATATATATATATATATATCCATTATTGTAACTGTATCTGAAGGGAAAGTGTACTGAAAAATCAAAGAGGTTTTATTAGTATAACACAGAATCCAGTTATAGACAGTTTATTGCATGTAGATTCAGAATTCAATTGAACAAGAAAACCAAACAGAATAGGAGCCCAGGTGTCTCAGTTCCAAGAATGGGCTTGATATACCCTCAATGCACAAAAAAAAAAAAAAAAAAAATCCAACACACAAAACAGAAGCAGAGTAAACTGACCTTTAATAAAACATCAGAAATGAAATATGATTACAGTATGTACAGAAGAGGAAAAAAAAATCAGAGGGCAAGACTCTGGACAGTATTTACATGCACATGTATCCCACAACAAACACCACGTTCTTCTGTACCAAAATATATAGCTTTATTGACAGGTATGTGCAATAGAAATAGCATTTAGCTTCATGATTTGGTCTATCGGGTATAAAAGCCCCTTTCTTTGTTCATTTGAAAGGATTTAAATTTCGCAACGTGCATCAGAGATGTGCTTTAGCTGCAGTTAGCAGGGCTAGTATATGGGAGAGAACAGAAAATAAATAGTTTCCACTCCTGTATTGTGCTTGTAAATAAGGGAGAAGGATAACTCAATCTCTTAGCAGTACAGTTAGCAATGCCAAACAAGGCTGTCCATTAGATGAAACAACCAACACAGACTTAAATAGACTCACTTAATCTTTTTTAGGCAACAACCTGTGGAAATGAACAGCTTAAAAAAAAAAAAAAAGTAGTACGATTCTATCGCATTACGGCCATAGTTAATACGAATAACCAGTCTAAAAATCCCTGCCCAAAAAATATATAAAATCTTTAATATATAATGTTGAAATCTCAGCGTTACTTTAGTACCAGGATGACAAACACGTTATAATTTAAGAAGCAGATTGAACGGCAGCAGATCAGTGCTGTTAGTTTAACAGGAGTCAGTAACATGCAGCAGGCTCCTGGGGTTAACCCTTCACCTCCCAAAACAATAATGCAAAACCCTGCATTCTGACTGAATGCAAGGTTCACTTTGAGTCACATTGCTACAGAATAGTGTTTCATGTCCGGTTTGAAAGAGCAGCATGTTTGCCATGTGCATGGCACACGGGTCACTTAAAAGCGAAAATTAAATACAAAACAATAATATTAATAACAATAATAAAGCCCTGAAGTTATATTTTTTCCTTCTACAAAATATACTGCTTACAGTAACAGTTAAAATGAAAGAAACTTTTACAATATAAAAACTGTTATAAAACTATTTCTGAACACATGGGGGAAAAAAAAAAAAAAGTCTACCCGAGTATATAAAATTTAACACATATACAACAACTTAGAGAGGGGGTGTAAGGCAATACTCCCCATACTGAAAAACAATACAATAATTTTGAACAGTTAAATTAATACAAAACAATAATTTTATTTAGGAAATTTCTACAAACCTAAAAAAAAAAAAAAAGTCTACAGCACGGCATTTTTAATAAAATACAGAAGCACATGAGCACTCCCAGAAGAGGCCTACAACAAATCCAATTCTAAGCAGCTGTGAAATATGCAGCCAAAACATATGGAACATTTTGGACTTAAATATATATATATATATATTTGGCTTTTCTTAAGTTTAAGCATTTGGTATACACGGTCTGTGGAGACCCTGCTCAGAGTAGCCTCGTGGAATGGGGGTCCATTTCCTTCAAGAAACAAAACACTAGTCGCACAGTGTAACAGCACCAGAGCTGGGTCTTTTATTTGGTCTATCAGGGCTAACTCTCAACAATTTCATGAGAGTTCTTTTGCATCATATTAGTGTCAAGACAAAGTTGCTGAAAAATCAAAAAAGGGCCTAAAAACGAGTGATCCAAGACTTAAAACCTCACCTCTGGGCATTCTTTAAAACATCACCCCACCCCCACCCCCACCCCCAAGTGGCTACAGTAGCAACAGCCCCAATGACGACACCCCTCTTTAGGTCACTTCTGTTTGAAAATTCTACTGAAGGTTGTTGGTTCTCTTTTGTTGTAGTTGTTTCATCTCCTGCAATCTATTTTAATTGTTTTAAGCACGACCAAGTCTGAAATTTGTTGCTTCAGCATATAAGTAGCAGAGAAAGTCTTTCCCGGGAGCTGGAGGCCCCATTGTTATGAAGTCCGTAGAGGGCTCTATGCGTAGATCTCGGCTGTGGGGGCTTTCGTGTAGATGGGCTTTTTGGCGAGCTCGTAGCTCCCTTCATCCTTCTTCTTCATGCGATGGATGAGGAGGACAACGACGAGGATGAGGAGGATGGTGAAGACCAGGAAAACGACACCCCCGGCGATCACAGCTGCAAAAGGAGACAGAAGGGAAACGCTTACATTTCCTGAGCAATAGAAAAACAATTCAATGGCAGATGTTTTGAGGATCAGGGCCAGATGGATTTTAAAAACCAAATCCATTTGGGTAATTGTCTGGAACTTAGAACACAATTCCTTACATTTGTGCACATGACGATTTACAGTGCTTTGCTAATGAAGTAGTTGCACCTTTACAGTATGTACAATGAATTGGATTTTAGTGCATATAACATTGCTTGCCCATAGCCGTTTGCCATTTCAGAAGCCACCTCACACTTATTTATATAAAATAAAAAAATTAAAGATGCTGCATTAAAAGAGAAGGACAGCAATTACCTGCTAAGACCTCTTTTCTTTCAAACACACTCTCGTTTGAAGTGCTTGCCATGAGCACGTTGCCGTTGACCTCGTCGCTGGGCACCTTGCTCCTCACTCCCACCTCGTTCTGGGAGACCAGCTCCTTCTCATCCACCTCGTTCTTCTTGCCGACAGTCCTCTTGTCTTCGGGGATTCTGTTGCTGTTAAGGTCCGGCTGCTCAAAACACACACACAAAAAAAAAAAAAAAAAAAAAAGTTGGACACGCATACAATAAAAACAAAAGGACCATTCAAGAGCTATGGTCTTTTAAAAAGGTTCTCTTCAACACGCCTTAGTTCACTCGTGAACTCACCTGAGACTTTGAAACCACATCATTGGAGTCTTTGGGATTCTCAATTACAACTTCATCATCATCTATAGGAGAAACAAACAAGTTAGGAGGAGAGCTTCACAAACTCTCCGAATGATGTTTGGTCAAAAGTGAGACAAAGCAAAACCACCAGCCTGGCAAGAACACACTAATCACAAGTGGCCTAAAGGAAATTGTCTGGCTGGTGCCTTTGCCGCCACCAAGCTGTTATTTATTGGGCACAAAGCAATACGTTAAAGAAGGGGGTGGGATCAAAGAATCCAGGGAAATGCCTGCAGCGATGTCTGATGCTACAAGGAGACGAGCGATACTGCATTCTTCAGCATACAGACATAAACGGCAATTCGAGTTTTGCACATAGAAATAAAGATGTAGAAAAGATTTACATTCAGGTGCACGTCGGTTTACCTTTATCGCCGGAACCAGAGCCATCGTAGTCCTCACCGTCTTCATCATCCTCGTCATCGTAAGTGTCGAGCTCGTCCTGGTTCATGAAGTCGAAGTCAGAGCTGTTGGGAGAGTCACCCGAGACGACCTCGAAGTCGTCATCTGATTTCTGTTCAGAAGGGACCCATGTTTCTGTCTCCCTCACCTGCTGATCAGAAACAAACAGAAAAGAAAATAGAGAAGTTTAGAGACCTTTCAGATTTCACTAAAGTGTATCACGTCACCCTCTCAAACACAAAGAGGTAGAATGGCATGATCCATTGGAGCGATTGTGTGCTCGTCGCATTTGTAAATGCAGGGAGACTACAAGAGCAAGCTATTCTTGTCCTCGTGAGAGCGTTACCACATTGGGCTGTGGGAACAAGCTTCTTAAATCCACAGAAGCCAGTTAATGTCATGCTCTCTAATCCTAAAAGGAAAGGAGAGGTCACTGCAGGTCAGGCAGGGACAGGAAGTCATCAGGGTAACCTTTAACTCTCACATCTGTTACCCAGCAATAACAGGCTCAGGAAACAGAACACTATGCTCTCCAGGCCAGGCAGTAATGAAGGTTTCAGGTTAGTAGAAGGCATGCCAGTATGTGCGATTGGAAGGGGAAGACTTCCTAATGCACAGAGGATGTGGGAAGGGACAGGTTTGTGGTTGACATATGAAAACATAAGAAAAAAAATTGAGATCTACAAATTTCAAAAGATATGGGATACAGGATTCAAAACACACAATAGACTGTTTTTTCAAATCTTATAACACTACAGTGTGTGTACACCAGACACTTTCTCTAGTATGAATACAGGTGGCGAGCTTAGGAGTTCTTAGGCCCCATTTAAACAGTCAGCGTTTAAGTATTGCCTTTATGGGCCAGATTAGACAGCCACTGCTGTGTTTCTTCACTGTCGGGAGAGGCCAAAATCCTTTAAAGCGATATTCCTTCCACATATTTGTCATGTTCATTTCAGACAGAGTGTAAACACAACACAGACACCCTGCCTGCCAAGTCCCTGGTCGCTGAACCTCCTCCCGTGATCACATTAACATGCTTAGTGTGTTTTATCAGCAAGCCTGTGAACAAGGAGATTAAACCAGAGACAAAGACATATTGTTCTCAAAGAAAAATCCAAAAGGTACACTTGACCAGAACCTGTTTGGGTCCCGGTATTCGAGAGGATTCAAAAGGATCACCGGATTGTTTAGAGAGACAAGCGGTCAACTGCACACTTGAACGGCCCCTGGCTTCGGTTTTGGAAATACCTGCCCCTCTCCCCTTAAGGAGCAAAGCGCCCATTACACTACATCGACTGACCCAACACGAACGATTAAGACGATGCAGCAGAAGTTACAACACACCTCTGCCACTTGCTTTACAAATCGCATCCCCGTTCGGCTAGCAACCTGCTTGCACTGAACAACATGCTGGTTGAACTGATCAGAAGACGACAAACTGGGTCTGTAGTAACTCTTCACATGAAGCAACTTTCCAGACAGATTACCATCCGGAGACAGAGAGTTCAACGGCTTCAGCGTCCTTCATTGAAAGAGGACGTGTGGATTAGTTTACTGCTCTGCTGTGGAGTGGAGTGCTCTTTCCTTTCCTGCTGGGGGCGCGCTGCAGTTAGATGGAGCTCTCTGTCCTAGTCCTGTATACAGGGCTGCAGTGTTGAAAGAGTGGATATAAAGAGAGAGGCCCGTCTGAGCAAAGGCATGCTGGAAGGGATTTACTGGCCTCCTCTCTGACATCAATTATCACAGGAGGAAGGAAGTCTGTGAAATCGAGCCCGTTCGAAAGGTTTCAGGTCAAAGATCTTCCGCAGCGTGTCAGATTAGAACTTGTTATACAATTTACCACTAAAAATATAAATAAACCAGCCCAGCTTCAAAACAACTTGGCTTTAAAATACCAACTATAATCCAAGAACAGTGATCAATAAATAAATAAAAAAATTAAAAGACCAAAGCTATGCCACCCATCTTCCATGTGAAGGCATCCAGCAACTGGCTATAGAGGGCACACCCAATGGGGATGCCAACATGGGCTGGATTAAAACTGTTCTCAAACCCCTCCTTGTTTTGTTTCTTTGAAAATCCCTCGTTTAAACTCTTGTTTCACTCTATTCGCTGACAGAGGCTCCTGGTTTACTCAAGGCTTGCTCCATTCCTAAACACCTGCCTAGACAAGCAGTGGGAGTCACAGATCTGCTGTGACGCACCAACATGCAAAACTCAATCCTTTTACAGGGAAACAAACTTGTGGGCAAAGCATTTATCAGAGTCAATTAGAGAAACAACTAAAAGCAAAACAAAACAAAAAAAAAAAAAAAAAAAATCACATTGGACAGACTCCTATCATCAGAGCGCATGGAAGGAGTGCTGCATTTTTAATGAAGATTACTGGCCCTTAATTGAGCGCTTTTTAACAGAGCGTTTTAATCTTGTGAAAAGGGTCCAAGTGCTCCTTCAGTCTGAAACAGAAAGGTCACTGTACAATTATCAACTAAGCAGGTGTCAAATTCAGTGCTCAAAAGTTAAAAAAAAAAAAAAAAAAAAGGATGTACATTCCTGAGGCACACCATGTTTCAATACAGACTCCCTGCACATCTGGGAACTTCCCCAAAACGCCTACTCATTCTGATAGAACTTCAACCAACTTACTGCAGGACATTCAAAGAGTGCACGGAAACACAATCCAAGTTGTTTGGGGATGTACACAAGTTTAAAATGCTTAAAATTAAATACAATTCAGGACGTTTCAGACAAAAGCCTTTCACGTCCTGAGAGAAGTAATTTAACACCGCAGTTCTACCTCCTTTCAAAACACACACACACGTATTTGAATAGTCTTGACATAGACATGTATTTGACTTGCTCTTGCTTTAGTGGTCTATCCTTAAAGTCTGCGCACAAGCTGCATGGAGAGACAGGCTTTGGATCAGATCATTTCAGCAAAACGCCCCCAGCCACACCTCCCCAAAGAGCGTGAAATTGATTCAGTTTGGAAGACCGCTGCACTGTTGTGACAGTGCAGTCCATGAAGGGTTAAAGCTGCTTCCCAGTGCTCTCCTCAGACTGCCTGTGGTACAGTGCAGGGCGAATCTGAGCAGACTGCATTCCTGCCCTGAGCTCACCGCACAAAAGGCATTCAGGACCGCTGTTACACACAGTCCACCTCAAGTTCAGCAACTTCGAAAAAATTAAACTGGAGCATTTTTTTTCTTTCAGTTTTTTCAAGTTTTAAAAGCACTTTGCTTGAAGTTGCCCTGCCAAAACTTTGAAGATTTTATATATTGTGTGTATATAATTATTCTAAAAAAAAAAAAAAAAAAAATAGAAGTGTGACATTTATACATGCATTAGTCACTGAAGGAGATATCTTTGTAAATTGGGGGTTTTCTGAGAGAAAGACATCTCTGTTCTTTTGCTCTTAGTCTGCAATACCATATATCCTGTGTGGGAGTCGCTTCACACATGCAATTTGAAACATGACAGTCAGCCTGTATCTATTCCTCCTCCAGCGACGGCTGTGGTTTATCTTGTAAAAAGTCCGCGACCGCGGGGATTTACATGCGCGAGTTCACTCGCCTGCCCTGTACTTCCCCGTTTCCTTGATTCTTATTAATTCAGCTGCAGCGGCCCAAGCCATTTAACCATTTCTGATAACCCATTTGATTCTAATGACACTGCAAAGAATCAAAAACAGGCACATGTTTGCAGTACTGGAGAGTAAACGAGTAGCAGGCTTGTAACAGAAGTGCTGCCAAGTTACTGTTGAGCTGGACGGCAGATGCTTTTTGTTCAGGGGCCACCCGGGGCACACACTTCCACCATTGTAAGCCTTTTGAGATGTAAATCAGACTATACGTCTTTGTTTAAATGTCAAGAAGTAGGAATAGCAACTGGAATTGAAATGCAAAGTACATTTGGGGAAGTTGTTAAAGGCATCCTCAAAAAAAAAAAAAACCCAGACTAAGACTTTAGGAACTGGACACACAAACTTCAAGAGGGTCCTATTCAACGAACACAAACCAAGCAGCTTGTTTATACCAGACAAAACAGTGGGGTGTTCACTTCCACAGAGCCTCAACCTCCATCTGTCTGGGGTTGGCTCTGTCTGCTGCAACATCGCAATGTATGCGTGCTGCCTCCTCTCAAGCAAGGGAGCACACATGCTTAGCATGCTCTCCTCTACAGTGTCTGGCAATCACACTTCCAGTCATTAACCATTAATCCCAAACTGTCTTACCAGATAATAAATCAACAGAGCTGCTAAAAAGCTTGAGGGATTCTGTGCACCACACCCTCCAAACAAGTCTTACAAAACACCACAGGGACCCCATCCCAACATGCAAATCCCTCCCATCTGCCATCTGAGGATAATGGCCCTCGACTCTCATCCCATCACTTCTAGTATTTACAGCTCTGGTTAGAAGCACTCATTTTACTGAAGGGAATAAAAATGGTTTACTGCATTATTCAAGGCTTAAATGGTTAAGCATTTAAATTTTCACCAAGCAGAAACAAATACGTAGCAACCACCACAAATCCTGCACTCCAGGTTGATACCAGGATTATAAAACCCCATTTAGTTATATACTCTATCAGGAATGGAGCCGAACGCAGCGAACGGGTTGTACTGTGCTGTGGAAGCACGTTGCGGTCCTTCCTGGTCAAACTTAATTGCATCAGCTGCTCCCTCCCCTGCTGGCACCGGAACCAACTGGAGTTAGCACACACATTGTATCTTCAGAGGATAAACTGTTCAGCTCTGTAGTGAATGCAGCCTCTGCTTTCCAGACTCTCTGCATGGGATCTCAGAGTTGCCTGGCCGTCATTGGGTTATTTACAGGGTAGTCTACTCGTTTCGCTTGTTCTAGCCTTTTCACAGAGGACTATTCAGAGATAGATATATATATATAGATAAAAGGCAGTAGTACAAGAAACTTTGGCGAGACGTTTGATCAATTGAATACCTTCCTACAATTATTGCAATATGTTTGTCAAAATATGTCATCAAGCCTTTGGGACTATTTGCTTTACCTAGAAAAGAGGACCGCTCCTCTTGTAGAGCTCTGATTTCATACTGTGGAGACGAGCTGATGTGCAACATGAAGACAAGAGGAATGCCTCAAACTCCATGCAAGACATGGTACCCAGCCACAGAGCCCCAATCCTGTTGCATGGCAATGAAGGGCTGCTTACTCGGGACCTGAAGCAGCAGCAGAAAGGGTCCTGGAGGAGAACTCAGGGTTGACCCCATATAGGAACAACTGAAGGTGTTGATTTCAGGGAGTCTGTGGAGCATGGATACCACTTTACAAAGAGCCCTTCTCTAATGCTATGGGGAAGGGACATGCTTTCCTGGGGGCATCTGACCCAGAACACTGGCGTAAGTATCTCCTTCCCTGGGCCTGGTCCTCTGCATTGGCTACGCCTGGGTGATAGATGAATACAACTCCAAGGACTGGGTAGGAACACAACTCCAGGATCCTCTGAAAACAGAGCTTTCATTTTCTAGGCTTTGAAACAGACTTCCAGTCAAACCGTTTGTCTTGGAATGCTTTCAAATTCTTTCAGTTCTTCTAAATGCAGCAGTAAGGAGTGTTTAAGAGTCATGGACCACTTTCTTGAACATGAAAGTCTTCACTCTAAATCGTCATTTCACACAAGTTCCTGAAGCAGAAAGACCAACAGTTTCATTCAGAGGCTGGTAAAGAGTCACAGGCTGCTTCTTGCACATGTTTGAGTTGGAAATGGTTCTTTCTCCTTCCAGTAAGAATAAATTTAGCTTAAAAAAAAGTGACAAATTTGGAGGAGATAGAATTGAGAATCTAGCCCTCCCAAAGTTTCTCACAAAACAGAAAAAGGTTTTAAAACCATAAACAGAGCCAAAGCACATCAAGCCTGCCACAGTGAATTTAAAAGGCAGCTCTGGGTTTTCAGTGTACAAGTCTTAATCTCTGGAAGACTTCACTGTTGATCTCTAGACGGTTACTCTGTTCCCTCGCAGTGTTCAAGACGTGATTAACTTAGTGGTGTTAATACTGCAGTGCATCCTTCTCCCCACAGTAGGCTCTACTAGAACATTCCTGGCTTTTTTCTTGTGTTCTGAAAAAGAACATTTCTGGAACAAAACCTCCCGAGGCAAATCCTCCTCATTGGAAAACTAAACAGCATTTAAAAATAAATAAAATCAGGAGATAATTGAACACAAAGCCTTCCTCAGAAAATACACTAGATCCTACATAAGTGATGGCAAGGGCAGTCCTGGTCCCTACTCATTTCCGGTATGATCACAGTTTATTCTGCCTGGTTTGTTTCCTGGTGAATCGCCTTCAACCTTTTCAAAATCGCTTTTAAGCCACCGCAAAAAAAAAAGCCCCCAGTGCTAGCATTCCTGCTGTAAATGGGATTTTTATACCCAGTGGACAGCAATGCTGCAACCTTCATTACACCCTGGTGAAAAGTATTTCTCATGTTCTCCCTGCAGCCTTTCACTGGCATTGAACTCTGCCCAGACAACACACACACAAGCAAAGGATTTCAAGTGTCAATCTCAAAGGCCCGCATTCCACTGGGACATGTGAAATAACAGTGCCTACCGATAGCAACAGGCAACATCTTGAAGGTCAGAGAGGGAGTGAACAGAGGGGGGGGGGATTTCCCCTTTACGACTTTATATTAAAAACACACCGAGAATGATTTGTACGAGACAAGAACAAGAGAGGAAAACTTCAAAAAAAAGTTAACAACAACAACGAGGAGGAGAGCTGATCGGGGGGAACGGTCTTGCATTGCATCCGATGTTTAAGACACAGCTACCTGGGGTTCAGGGGGGTTACTGCAAGGGGGCGAACACAAAAGTCAAACTGATTATTCAAATGTTTGAGAGAGGCCGTTCCTGTATACAAGATAGGCAAATCGACCACCTCATTGACAAAAAATAAATAAATAATCAAAATGGAGGGGCAAAAATGAAAGAAAGGAGAGAAAGAAACACTTCTACCATTTACATCCATTCAAGTGTGTGAAATCCCTAAAGGGGTCTGATAGAGGTCGGCAAAGGTCAAATTCCACAGAAATGGAATTTAGAAAGAAAGAAAAGGGAAGGAGAAGAGTCTCTGCATGGTTCTGGGGGATTCCACAGACTATTCCTGGCAAAACATTTCCTTGAATTTCAGTGAATCCAAACCAAAACCCTGCTTTTTATGCGACAACCGCCTTTCAGATCCATCAGAAAGGGAATAACATCGTCTAAAATAAACCCTGGAAAAACTCCAGTGGAATACTGTCATAATACAGTAAACACATAACAGCTATTCTTCAGAAGCAAAACTTCATGTTCTTAGTCCTTGTGTTGCGATCAAGCACAGGGACAATCACACAGTGCTAGATCTATTCTGAAATCAGACCAGGCCTCACATTCAATAGCAGATTAGGCTCTGAACCCATTCTGGACAGCACACCTATCCCAAGTGCATAATGAAAGCTGCAGATTCATTGCTTTCGTCCCCGGGCAGAGCCAGCCACAAGCCACCAGGATCCTCTCCCAAACACTCCTAAATAACGATGCCCCAACTGTGACGCGCTCACCACTCTCTCCGATTAGCCATCTAAACCCAGTTTACTGAGGTAGGACTCTTCTCAGGCCGCAATATAGCCTGTGGTTCAGACTGTTATGGCACTAGCATCACATGGCAGAACTATGAGAATGTAATTCTATTGCCTTCACCAAGAGAAGAAAATGCCCATCATCTTTTCTTGACTTTGAAATGTAATCCAAAAATGCTATTTCAGAGTCCAAAAAGGAAAAAAATATGGGATTATCAGGAATGTCCAAGTTTCTCAGAAGATGTTAAAAAGTCAGGATTTCCAAATATGGCAACCACTGCCTTGCATTACATCACAAACGCGTCACAGCATAAAGTATGCATGTTAATTCAATGATCCTTCTCTCAATGTGCCCCTCAACCCGCTAACAAATACACACCTTCTATAACGTATCCTTGTTCATATATTTAAAGATGCAAGACCGGACTCTAATGAAACAGCTTCATTCTCAGAGCACGTTTCTGATCATGAATGTGACATGCTAGTCCCGCTCCCTCCCTATTTTTCCCTACCCAGTATGGTGTTGCAATCAATCTTTATAAAACATTCAACTTGACTAAAATGCGTTAGTGTTTACAAATGTAACGATCTTCAAGACAAAAATAAAAATTAAAAAAACAAAAACAAAAAAAAACAAACAAACAAACAGACGCATACATCTAGAAAACTTGAAAGCCGGCGGTCCGCAGTTGTGTGTGGAAGGTTTTGTGTGTTTACAGTGAAGTATTAACGCTATGTTTTGTTGTGGATTATCAGAGTTATCGCTGCTGGGACAAATCAACATGTTTGTTTAACTAGTCCTGAATACATGCGATCAAACTTAAGAATTAAAACAAAACAAACACAAACAATCTAAAAAAAAAAAAAAATCGCGAACGCATGTTAGTTTAGATACACATTCCAGTACCGGAGCATTTCAATTTGTCGTATACAACTTGCAACTATCGTGTTTTCTTCTGTTACAGACTGTCGCGATTTCCACTTTAACCAAGAGGACCGCCTTTGAGAAGCCTGAGCACAGCTTGAGACGAATTCACTGTAATATATATATATATATATATATATATATATATATATATATATATATATATATATATACATACATACACACACACACACACACACACACACACACACACACACTGTACTTACCGATTCAGTGTAAACAGATGCTAGGAAAAATAAGACGAGAAGTGCACAGAGTTTTTGCATTTTCCAACAATGTTCTGTAATCAGCAAAAAATAAATAAAAATAGATATTGCCTTTGACTTATTTTTAAACAAACAAAAATATTAAAGTATTAAAGGCGGTCTGATGTGTGTTTGTCTATACTGCGCTTTATTTCCGAGGTTTTTTTTTGTTTTCTTTTCGAATCAGTTATTATATTCCCTGCGTCTTCCCTGCTTGCTTGCTCTTCAATGGATTATTGGGAGCACACAAGCCCTCTTTCTTGTTTTATACACTCCGCCTCCTCCTAGACGGGCCAACCAGCGCACGCTGTGAAAGGAAACGCCAGCTTTCTCAATGCGGTGTTTCTGTTTCCAATTCCAGTGGTCATTTTCCACACGACACGAAGTAACCATCTCGATTAAAAAAAAAAAAAAAAAAAAAAAAAAAAACCACAGCTGTTTCTATTACGAGACCCTGGCTTCAGTTAACAGATTTCGAGGTTTCTTTAAAAATTGAGAACGGGTTTTTAATGTTTTGTAGCCTGTACCATCAGCTTCATATTGATAAAGATATAATATAAAGCATGGATCAGTTATAAAAACTGACAATAGCAAACGAGTATAGTTAACATTAGACCACAATCATTGCGTATGGTGTTTGGTTCACCTTGCTAATAACATTCCCATGTTGAATATGTTTGTTTTTTTATCAAAAACGAAGTACACAAAAACAAACAATTGTTCGTGTCTTTCCGTTTCGTGTCTAGCACCGGTTGTAAATATTTAAATCCGTGTAAAAAAAAAAAAAAAAAAAAAAGTTTTTGTGCCAGAGGTAAAACATAAAAAAAAAAAAAAAAATTCCAAGGGAAAACTATAATGACGTCACGTTCGGGAAAGCAGCGTTCTGTGCAAGCCGAGTCTCGTCCCGAGGGGAGAGTGGAAACGATGACGCGGAGCCCGAATGTCACCGAGGTGTCGCCGCACGCTTTCTACACGTTTAATATTCCATTACCTGTCGTGTTTCACTTGTAATCGATCTGTCTAACTTCACTGTTTCGAGCTTTTACGGTTTTAACAGTGTACTAGGCTACTGGTAAAACAGAAATAAACTAGTATATGTTTACAATACTGTTATTAATAACGTGTTGTGTTTTGTCTTGTTTTTTTTTGTTTGTTTTTTTTTGGTTTTTTTTTTTTTTTTTTTTTTTTTTTTTTAAATAATGGATTCAATAATATGAGGAAGAAAAACAGAAATAAAAATGTCAACAGATTTATTTAATTGAGTTTCAGTGTTTGAGAGTGATGCCCTGGGTATTATATGTTAGTGTAGGTTCTTGTTGCCAGCAGTATAATTTTATTAGGCAGAACAAACCTTGAAGCTCATTGAAACATAACCACCACACAGAGACACACACACACACGTACACAGACACACTCACGCATGCACGCACACAGACATTTTTCCTGATTCGGGGAAAGCTCTGGGTGACTCCTTTTCTAATTAAGCCACAGCTCACACTGAGCCTGATGTCAGCATCACTCACTGGCTCCTTGCAATCAGGGTGTTCATGATAACACATGGCATGTTGTAGTGGCTGGGAAAGGGAAGCAGGCTGTTTGTTTTTTTAATGTGGGAGAGCCCCACTTCGATTACACATGGAAATGGTAAATCCCCATGATGTCTGTAAAGTTTATGTCCACTGTGTCCCAGCCACAGGGATACTGGATCACACTCACATAGCTGTATTTTTCATTAATTTCCTTTCGCTTTTCACCCGGGTTCAAATCTCGCTGGGCTCACAGCAGTGCCCCCTGTTGAAATAGGTCCACATCACAACATAAACAGCACTCAGCTGAAGTCAGAGTTGCGCAATGTTTGAATCCCCAGATCTGCAGGATGTTGAAATGGAGACGTCAGTTATGAGCTGTACAGCTCTCTGGCCTTGTCGTTTGTCTGCTTGTTGTTTACAGGCGGTGAAGTGGGTGTAACACTGTATAATTGTATCACATATAATAATAGTACATGTATATCAAAAAAACTCCAATCAACAATGGCTGTCACGTTTAAATAGTATGGTTGAGATCTATCAAGTGCAAACTAATCAACAGCCTCAATCAAGTGAGGAGGATCAAATGGGTCTGGAATCAAAGGACGAGCCCCTCTAAGCAGCAAGCAGCTATTGGCCTGTGGATTGTGTGTAAATGCAGTGTGAGGTGTGGAGCAGAGCAGCAAACAACACCCAAAGAGACAGGGAGTTGCCCGCCAGACATGATCACATCCTCAGCCATGGGCCGGGAGAGAGCAATCAGCTCTGCAATGTTCTCATAGGGGATGTTCTCATAGGGGACTGTAAAAAGCAATCATTTAAAGCCATACTATATTAATTATGTAGGACTCTGATCTTCTGAATGTAGATGCCTTTTAATAAGGAACTAAAAAAACAAGATGTATTTCTGTTCTTACGAAGCAGCTTTCCATGACTCAGTTTAATATTCTTTAATCATACCCAGAAGTCGGGCAAAAGTCATCTTTGATCAGGTTTGCATTTCTCAGGACAGGGGTAACCTTAAAGCAAGAGCCTAATGAAACGCTCTATAAACAGCAACGATGGTAAAACAGAGTGCTTGAGCAACAAGATGCAGTAAGTGAAAACAGCAACAGCCAGGACCTTCAGTGCAGCATGGCATCTGTCTCTCCCTGGGGCAGCATGGCATCAGACTCTCCCTAGGGCAGCATGGCATCAGACTCTCCCTGGGGCAGCGTGGCATCAGACTCTCCCTGGGGCAGCATGGCATCAGACTCTCCCTGGGGCAGCATGGCATCAGACTCTCCCTGGGGCACCGTGGCATTCCAGGTAGAAGTGGTTTGGAATGGCCTTGCCACACATTAAGATCATTCATTCATTTCGCAGTAACATTTTCCTTTGGTTTCGGATTCCCGTTCTAATAAGCAGTGGCATGAAACTCACACATTGCTGGCAGTCCCTCCAGCATCAACCTTCCCAAGAAAACAGAACTCGTAACCACACCCCTGTGACGATTATTGGAAAAGCAATGTGCTTATTGTTAAAACTATTTTTAGCAGGGTGTGTAGAGCGCTGTGCAATGAGATATGGGGTTCAGGTACTCAGTGTGTGTACAGCGCTGTGCAATGAGATATGGGGTATAGGTACTCAGTGTGTGTACAGCGCTGTGCAATGAGATATGGGGTATCAGGTACTCAGTGTGTGTACAGCGCTGTGCAGTGAGATATGGGGTTCAGGTACTCAGTGTGTGTTGAGCGCTGTGCAATGAGATATGGGGTTCAGGTACTCAGTGTGTGTAGAGCGCTGTGCAATGAGATATGGGGTTCAGGTACTCAGTGTGTGTAGAGCGCTGTGCAATGAGATATGGGGTGCAGGTACTCAGTGTGTGTAGAGCGCTGTGCAATGAGATATGGGGTTCAGGTACTCAGTGTGTGTTGAGCGCTGTGCAATGAGATATGGGGTTCAGGTACTCAGTGTGTGTAGAGCGCTGTGCAATGAGATATGGGGTTCAGGTACTCAGTGTGTGTAGAGCGCTGTGCAATGAGATATGGGGTGCAGGTACTCAGTGTGTGTAGAGCGCTGTGCAATGAGATATGGGGTTCAGGTACTCAGTGTGTGTACAGCGCTGTGCAATGAGATATGGGGTGCAGGTACTCAGTGTGTGTAGAGCGCTGTGCAATGAGATATGGGGTTCAGGTACTCAGTGTGTGTACAGCGCTGTGCAATGAGATATGGGGTTCAGGTACTCAGTGTGTGTAGAGCGCTGTGCAATGAGATATGGGGTTCAGGTACTCAGTGTGTGTAGAGCGCTGTGCAATGAGATATGGGGTGCAGGTACTCAGTGTGTGTACAGCGCTGTGCAGTGAGATATGGGGTTCAGGTACTCAGTGTGTGTAGAGCGCTGTGCAGTGAGATATGGGGTTCAGGTACTCAGTGTGTGTACAGCGCTGTGCAATGAGATATGGGGTTCAGGTACTCAGTGTGTGTACAGCGCTGTGCAGTGAGATATGGGGTGCAGGTACTCAGTGTGTGTACAGCGCTGTGCAATGAGATATGGGGTTCAGGTACTCAGTGTGTGTAGAGCGCTGTGCAATGAGATATGGGGTGCAGGTACTCAGTGTGTGTAGAGCGCTGTGCAATGAGATATGGGGTTCAGGTACTCAGTGTGTGTAGAGCGCTGTGCAATGAGATATGGGGTGCAGGTACTCAGTGTGTGTAGAGCGCTGTGCAATGAGATATGGGGTTCAGGTACTCAGTGTGTGTAGAGCGCTGTGCAATGAGATATGGGGTTCAGGTACTCAGTGTGTGTACAGCGCTGTGCAGTGAGATATGGGGTGCAGGTACTCAGGTGTGTGTAGAGCGCTGTGCAGTGAGATATGGGGTTCAGGTACTCAGTGTGTGTAGAGCGCTGTGCAGTGAGATATGGGGTTCAGGTACTCAGTGTGTGTAGAGCGCTGTGCAATGAGATATGGGGTTCAGGTACTCAGTGTGTGTAGAGCGCTGTGCAGTGAGATATGGGGTTCAGGTACTCAGTGTGTGTAGAGCGCTGTGCAATGAGATATGGGGTTCAGGTACTCAGTGTGTGTTGAGCGCTGTGCAATGAGATATGGGGTGCAGGTACTCAGTAGGACTTGTAAAGCTTTACCCTGCTTTATACTGCATTGCACTCTTATTTCTGACCGTGATTGTATTAGTCCATGTAAGTTTTTTTACCGGTACTGTAGACTGTTTTTCCGCATTGGTAAATAAATCTGAGCGTGACATATTCCCACCTACTGATTGAATTCCAGGGGTCGGGTGCAGACTCGTCTTCATTTACACAGGCAGTAAACAGCAGCCACAGCCTGTGCGATGGGAAGAAAAGACGATGTATAAATAGCCAGTAATAAATGGGGTTGCATTGTCGATACAACACAGCCCTCCTCGAGGTTCCAACCACTCTCAACCAGAGAGCTGGAACACTAACATCTAGTGGTTATACAGATAAAACAACTGAGGAGTGATTTTCCAAACTTGGTAGAGTGGACTTTGAGTAAATGTGTACGCAATATAAAAATGAATATATCAATATCACAGGTATAAATCCATCATGTTTTTATATTTCAACTTCAAAAGCTCTTTCAGAGTAGTATATGCTTTAAGTGCAAATGCTTGCAGATGTACTGTAACACACACGCACACACACACACACACACACACAGGGCTTCATAGCCCCTGTCCCCTCTTTGTAGCCCAGGTCTAATCAGATTAAAATGTAATGCGATTTACATGAAGTTGAGACACACTTTGAAGGGTAAACATTTTTACTGAAAGCCAATGTGTATCGATCCCCAGGTGTGACGAGCGGGCCAGTGTGAAACAAACACTTCTACTGTGGTTTGCATTGTGTGCCTAATAACACTGGGCAGCTTGTGTCGTCGTTATACACAGATTATAACTGACATCTTCCTATTGGCGCACTGAATAGCAATCTGGCAGTCTGATAATGACTTTAAGGTTTACATTTAAAGGATTATATATTTTGCCAAACAATACCCTCTGGTGGTAAAGGCTTAATACTGCGCTCCATTTATATCGCTCTTCCTGCTTTTGCAGAAATAATGCGTAGGTTGTATTTCCAAGACCATTCGTCCTATTTGCATATCTTTATCTCTTCCACCGCTAGGCTGGTTACTCCGCTGCTCTTGTTTGCTGGTGTTTCCAGGAATTCTAGTCTCCGGTTCTGTTTATGTATCGAAATAGGCTTCGTGTATCCTCAGACCTCGGAAGGCATTATCTACAAATCCTTGTCATTTTTAACTGCTTCGCTTTCTTTGGTTGATGGCAGTAAATTGGACTTGGTTTACATTCCAGTTCGTTAACACAAAGATGTCAATCGCAATAGTGACATAACCCCCCCCCCCCCCCCCCCCCCCCCCCCCCCCCCCCCCCCCCCCCCCCCCCCCCCCCCCCCCCCCCCCAGCCAAAATCTGTTTGCCTCTTTATCATTTCTAGAAGCCAAACTGGTACCCCTCTACACGCTTCTATTGCGCAGATCGGACGATCTCCTGGTAGAACAGGGCAAGCTGAAATGACCGTTTTCTCCACAAGGTGGCGACAAACCCCCAGGCTTTCTTTTTCTCGCTCAAGACGATTTGGAGTACATCTCTCTCAGACTCTATCTCGGGGTGCGTTTGTAAAGCACCCCTTCTTCTGCACGTCATCCTTCACCTGACCCTCTAACCTTCAACCCTCTGCTCGTTATTTGCATTGATTTCACTGAATGCAATAAAAGCGAACCTGTCAGTTCAGCGGCAGCTATATCAGGCAACGAGTGTTAAACAGCCTCAACCCAGCAAGCCACAGTCCATAAATCCAGCCGTGCTCCAGTAGGGGCCTCTCCAGTGGGAATACCTCATCACTTCATTAGGCTTCATCAGTCGCTTTGGATTTGCTTTGAATGTTTTACGTCAGCACATACCCAAGCAGAAGTGTACCTTGCGACTGTGCAGCTTCATAATATAATGTCTACGGGTACCTCATAAATCCAGCCGGTCAGTCGTGGTTGTACACTTGCAGGGGGCTGCAGGTACCTGCTGGTTATTAGTTTCAATAGTAAATGAAAGCAAAGCCCCGGGGGAGCGCTGGAGCAAGCCTGGGGATTTGCTCTCAAAACATGCAGGCACACCCAGCAGCAAACCCTTCCCAGGGAATTCATTGACCGCACATGTTTCTTGTTAAAAGTTTCTAGCCCCGTTGCCACTCGGCAGCATAGTGTTTCTGTTTCTTGTTTCTTTAATTGCTAAATCACCTTTAAGGAGGATGTATTCCTAGTAAAATATAATAATAATAATAATAATAATAATAATAATAATAATAATAATAATAATAATAAAGAAATGAAATCAATCCTCTCCTGCATATGTCCAATATTCGTGTCTGTTTGTCTTTTGTGCGTTTGTTTCATTGTTTGTTTGCGTGTTCGTTTCATTGCTTGTTTGAATGCTTGTTTCTTTGTTTGCTTCATGCAGAAGCCTTGGTATGGTATTACAATGGTGTGAGACGTTACAAGCTGACAGCCCTTTGCACTGACGTACTGCATCATATGAGGACCTGTGTGCTGCCCTATTGGAATAGCGAGGCGCTGGAGGTATTCATTTCCATTCGCCTTCACAGTGAGTCCTCATTGTATCTGACACAGTGCTGTTTCTCCTCTGAGAAAACAAGCCAGCCCTAGACTCAGCCTGAACTCAGGATGACTGCTGTGTAATTGAAAAATACCATCAGTGGGAAAACGGATCTGACAAACAAGCAACACAAGAGCATACCCAGAACGACTGGCTGTCCCGCCACAGCGCTCCATTAAGCATAATTAGCACGTCTGCAAGGATGTACTCTTGACAGGCTCTTACGTTAGCGAGCGTCGTGTTTGTGATGCTTCCTTCACACTTTGGTATTTTCCGCATCTCAGAGCTTTAAAAGAACCACTGTCTCTTTAAACCCACGAAACCCAATCCCAAAGAAAAACAAGCGCTGCCCCAGGAATATATTAATCTCGTAGTGATAGAAAAGAAAGGAACCCGAGCTGCTAATTGCCTTGGTAATTGTTCAGCTGCATGGAGTCTCTGGAGGTAGTTAGCAGTGTCACAGCCCCGCTCCTGTTTTCTGTCAAGATTGACAGCTCCGTGTACTAGCCATGCCTTAATGACAGGGGCGAGCTGCTCTGCCATTATTTTTAAATTACCAGTGTAACGTTTGTTCGCTGCAGGCTCCCCTTTTTTTGTCTGAAAGAGAATCCAACATATTTGATTACAATTAAAACGTCACAGATCTCAGCTGAAAAACAATGACATCATTTTTTCGCAAAACTCCGAAGTGGTGCGCGGATACAATTCTCATTAGTAACTGAATCTGCCCTAACCTCTCCGTCCCTGCCAGCTCACGCTGTAGTCATTAGAGTCAAAACGGGCAGCTTTTTACATCCTTCAAATATTTCACTTGTATACAACATTGCATACCAGCTTGGGTTATCAAATCAGTCTATCTATCTATCTATCTATCTATCTATCTATCTATCTATCTATCTATCTATCTATCTATCTATCTATCTATCTATCTATCTGCCTGCCTGCCTGCCTGCCCGTGTCTGTCTGTCTATCTATCTATCGATCTATCTATCTATTTATCTATCTGCCTTCCTGCCTGCCTGCCTGCCTGCCTGCCTGTCTGTCTGTCTGTCTATCTATCTATCTATCTATCTATCTATCTATCTATCGATCCATATGAACGGGTGACCACGCACACCTCAAGGGAGCATCTTAACCACTACACAAAAAAGGCTGGGTCATGGGGTTCCTCTGTGCTGTGGTTAATCAGTCACTGTCCGCTCCTGTCAGGGGTCCCTCTGTGCTGTGGTTAATCAGTCACTGTCCGCTCCTGTCAGGGGTTCCTCTGTGCTGTGGTTAATCAGTCACCGCCCGCTCCTGTCAGGGGTTCCTCTGTGCTGTGGTTAATCAGTCACCGCCCGCTCCTGTCAGGGGTTCCTCTGTGCTGTGGTTAATCAGTCACTGTCCGCTCCTGTCAGGGGTTCCTCTGTGCTGTGGTTAATCAGTCACCGTCCGCTCCTGTCAGGGGTTCCTCTGTGCTGTGGTTAATCAGTCACCGTCCGCTCCTGTCAGGGGTTCCTCTGTGCTGTGGTTAATCAGTCACCGTCCGCTCCTGTCAGGGGTTCCTCTGTGCTGTGGTTAATCAGTCACCGCCCGCTCCTGTCAGGGGTTCCTCTGTGCTGTGGTTAATCAGTCACCGTCCGCTCCTGTCAGGGGTTCCTCTGTGCTGTGGTTAATCAGTCACCGTCCGCTCCTGTCAGGGGTTCCTCTGTGCTGTGGTTAATCAGTCACCGTCCGCTCCTGTCAGGGGTTCCTCTGTGCTGTGGTTAATCAGTCACCGTCCGCTCCTGTCAGGGGTTCCTCTGTGCTGTGGTTAATCAGTCACCGTCCGCTCCTGTCAGGGGTTCCTCTGTGCTGTGGTTAATCAGTCACCGTCCGCTCCTGTCAGGAGTTCCTCTGTGCTGTGGTTAATCAGTCACCGTCCGCTCCTGTCAGGGGTTCCTCTGTGCTGTGGTTAATCAGTCACCGTCCGCTCCTGTCAGGGGTTCCTCTGTGCTGTGGTTAATCAGTCACCGTCCGCTCCTGTCAGGGGTTCCTCTGTGCTGTGGTTAATCAGTCACCGTCCGCTCCTGTCAGGGGTTCCTCTGTGCTGTGGTTAATCAGTCACCGTCCGCTCCTGTCAGGGGTTCCTCTGTGCTGTGGTTAATCAGTCACCGTCCGCTCCTGTCAGGGGTTCCTCTGTGCTGTGGTTAATCAGTCACCGTCCGCTCCTGTCAGGGGTTCCTCTGTGCTGTGGTTAATCAGTCACCGTCCGCTCCTGTCAGGGGTTCCTCTGTGCTGTGGTTAATCAGTCACTGTCCGCTCCTGTCAGGGGTTCCTCTGTGCTGTGGTTAATCAGTCACTGTCCGCTCCTGTCAGGGGTTCCTCTGTGCTGTGGTTAATCAGTCACTGTCCGCTCCTGTCAGGGGTTCCTCTGTGCTGTGGTTAATCAGTCACTGTCCGCTCCTGTCAGGAGTTCCTCTGTGCTGTGGTTAATCAGTCACCGTCCGCTCCTGTCAGGGGTTCCTCTGTGCTGTGGTTAAGCATTTCACTGCATTTCTATGTGTTAATAAGTGGGTCTGTAAAGCACTCCTGGAGGAAACCCCAGCAAGGTTAACACACAGTTAAAGAGCAGCGATGTTTAGATCAGTCACTGTTAAGATCATTAAAACAGACCAAGCTGATTGCTTTCTTACTGGATACCTACTATAGAAGGCACAGGTTCTCAGGAATTCAAGCAGGGATTTGACTTTCCAATGTTACATAGTAAACCCACTTGCTAAATCGACTATCCCAGTCTCTGGAACCAGCATGACCAGTTGAAAACCAGTAAAAGTACCAGCTCGGACGGGATTAACCAGTGGTGGTCACTGCTGGATTTTCCATCGTATGTTTGTAAGTTCACTGTGGGGCTCCTGTTTCATCTATAGGGAAGACCACAGTTATTTTTTGGACTGAAAGAAAGAAATGGTCATAAAGCTGAAAAAGAGAGAGAGAAAAAAATGCAAGGGGGATGGATTAGTTGCGCCTTGACACATTGGTGTGGTAGTAATTATTAGTAGGTCTTCAGTTTCATTCATGCGTTTCACTGATGAGGTCGCTCTCAATTGTATTTTTGTCCGGCTACACCAGTTCTCAGCACATTTGGTTTATTTTCTCATCTTCAAGCTAATAGTTAATACCTGTACGTTTCCTAAAAAATATTGTACCTGGCAAAGCTCAATAGAAAATACATCCCTCGCAAAAATAAACCCAAACACAGGCCGTTCACTCAGTAATTTCAAAGTCATGCATTCAGAACTGAGCCAGCACAGGGCTAGCTCTGCTGCTACTCACAGTCCCTGCGAGTTCCTGAGCTCCAGGACCAGGTGCTCACACCAGGGAATACGTACAGGGTGATGCTGCTCTTTGGAACAGTGAAGGTCTGCGTGTTTCAGGACCCCAGAATTATTTACACAGCCCGAGGAAAGCAATGATTGCACTTTATAAATTAAAGTCAATATTATTTTGTGTACCGATCTGCGGTTTGATGTTTGGTTTCAGTATAGAAGAAGATGGAAAAAAAACAGGTGGAATCCAACAGAACATTAAGCAATATTCATAGCAGAAAAATGATATTTCCATCAATGAATGGGCCGTGGCTGCACAGGAACCCACAAGCACGTAAAATACACACCGTGAATCTGAGGGCGGCGGACGAAAGAGGGGCTCACGGGCTGCTGGGTTTGCTTTTTTTAAATGTTTTTAAATAATACTGTTGCTATAAATGAAGCCAAAGGACAGGGTTGGAATCCTGGATCGGGTTAAAAGGCCCGTCCTGATTGTGAGCGGAATGCAAGCCCAGTCTAAAACTGGATCCAGCGCACATGGCTTTTTACAGATGAAGGCAGTCAATGTATGTCCAGGAACGCTTACTGAATTAATCAAGCCAAAGGGACGCAGGCTGAAGTGACAAGATCACACGCACATAACGTGATAAATGCGATGCTTCACCATGTAGCTCCTGCGCTCATCAGTGTTTTTCTGGCCCACTCTGCACATTTTAAAAGCTTCAACTGCGTGGTTTCCAAGCTTGCCAGACATGCACACATATAAATACATCTATGTACATACACCGAGCAATAATAGGAGGCTGTGCCAGGCTATACATGCAGCGTGCCTAAAAAAAGAAAAATGAAACAAAATGCACTTTTTACTCGTGAAACGTGACACCACATCATTCTAAACCACAGCAAGAGCTCTAATTAAATTCAGGGACAATTATATATATATAAAACTGCAACGTTAGAAAAGGGATTATAAGGAAGGTCAAGCCCAGTGAAAGCTGCTTTTTCTAGCCATTTTAAAGTCCTGATTGAATCTTTTGCATTTGCTGTGTTGTGGTTCGCTTGCTGACTATCAAACCCCTTTAGCTGTGTCTCATGAACACTGTGAAGTCACGCAAGCCCTTGCAGCCACACATTCGGAACACTTTCTCTTCAGGGCTCCCTCAAGTAACAGTCTCGGGGTGCAGGACAGATGGGATACTTTGTCTGCGATGGAGCACTTCTGGTGTGTGCTCTTGGAATAAGAAGACTACCTTTATAAATGCTTTCAACACTTAAAGCATATCAGAGTGTAATAAAGCACAGTGAACACGCAGTGAAGCCCCGAGAGGTGTGAGAAAGCATGCTAAAATACATGACAAACCATGGTAAACTGTGGTAAGGACAGTAAAAATACATGACAAACCATGGTAAACTGTGGTAAACTGTGGTAAGGACAGTAAAAATACATGACAAACCATGGTAAACTGTGGTAAGGACAGTAAAAATACATGACAAACCATGGTAAACTGTGGTAAACTGTGGTAAGGACAGTAAAAATACATGACAAACCATGGTAAACTGTGGTAAACTATGGGAAGGACAGTAAACAATACAGGCAAATGTTCCATGGTAAACTTTTATAAGGATAGTCAAATGAATAATAATAATAATAATAATAATAATAATAATAATAATAATAATCAGTAACATCAGGTGGTATACATGCATTTTTACACAATGGAAACTTGTGAGTCAACACATTACAGAAACAATAAGACATAGTAATGAGCCCAACTTCGAGAGAAAAGTTATTCAGAAAGGAGCCTGTAGGGGTCACTGGTGCACAAATGAAGACGTGCCTAAGCAATGAACATGCTCTTTATTTCTGTGTCAGTGTTTAGCCGCACAGCAGATATTTATTCATTTGCTTCATGAAAAGGAAAACTGTGTTCCAGGCTTACTGCGAGTCTATTTTAATGGGTTTTGTTAATATGTGTGACATGCTTGATAAATGTTATTGATAAACTTATTGAAACACGATCTTTAAATGAACCGCACAAGTCCAATATTCATGACTGTGTTAACGGTTCAGTCAATGTGGCAATAGACTCTGAATTTGGGAAAGGGTGTGAAATTAGTGCAAAACACATTTCAATTCATCAGGTTTAATTCACCTTCTTCAAGATGACAAGGGGAATCTCTTTACTCTTCACCTTCAATGGGATTCCAAATCCTGCTATCCTGTCAATAACAGTGGCTCATTTCATTAAATGGCTCCTTGGTTTCTTTCTGGAATAACTTGGCCTAACAGCTGACCTTGAGTGTTCCTGATCTATCTGTGCCAGACAAGAAGACATTCTCTGAACAGTATTCCAACATGGCAATGTTCAAAGTGAAACCAGTTTGCCAGTACAGTATGAAGTAAACCACAACCTGTTGGGTTCTGCCTCTCCACAAGAGCAGAATGCAATGATCTCAGGGGGCTGTATCTGTCATGTTCACTTGCACCCTTTCCTCAGTTCCTCGAGCGTTTCTGAAGTGGTACCCAATGGGTATTCATTGCTGCGTGGGGCAGATGCCACACTCCTGACTCTCTGTCTGCTTTGCGGATTCCATTACCTCCTGCATGTCTTCCCCAGGACTGTATACAAGCATACACCACGGGAAATGGGTTTTACAAAGAACCAAAATACCTGATAACCACTAAACGTGAAGAGAGCATGGAGGCATCAACCTTCCAATATTAAATATCTAGACAATGGCAGGGCAGCATTCCAAATGAAATGTGTTGCTCGTTCAATTGCCAGTTAGAGATTTCCAAAATAAAATTGAGGGTGCCAGGAATGATTAATGGCATGCATTCAATTTTAATTTCTTTTTTTTTTTGGACAAAAGAGAAAACGCATGTACAGTTTCAGGGGTTTAAATTTTATTTATTTGTTTATTTTTTTTTGGAAAAGCATTCGCTGTGGAATGTGTTTTAGATTTCTGCCTAATGATCTGTGCTGATAAAAACAAACAAGAAGGGTTTAGTTTAACACTTTCTTCAGAGGACTCATTTCATTCAGAAGCAGGATCTCTCCCACATTCAAAAAATCTGATACCTGGCATTCGTTTACTGCTGTCTTCTAAATGCAAGGAGCTGGAGAGGTGTCTGATAAGACAGGGCTGTTTGTTCTCTGCTATTTTTTGTATCAGCGACACTTGCTATTGGTTTATATGAGTATCTGTTATAGATATATAATAGATAGCAAGCAATCCATATGGATAACATCATTAAATCTTTACCCATTGCAGTGCCACTGTGCAGCTAAATAACATATATCTCTCGTGCAAAGCAAATAATTGTCTGGGATTGGTGCAGCTACCCCTCACTCCAGCCAAACCCTAACCATAATCGAAGCTATTACCTCTCATTCCAGCCTAACGATAACCCTAACCATAACCATAACCCCTCACTCCAACCAACCCCTAACCATAACCATAACCCCTCATTCCAGCCTAACGATAACCCTAACCATAACCATAACCCCTCACTCCAGCCAAACCCTAACCCTAATCGAAGCCATTACCCCTCATTCCAGCCTAACGATAACCCTAACCATAACCATAACACCTCACTCCAGCCAAACCCTAACCCTAATCGAAGCCATTACCCCTCATTCCAGCCTAACGATAACCCTAACCATAACCATAACCCCTCACTCCAACCAAACCCTAACCCTAATCGAAGCCATTACCCCTCATTCCAGCCTAACGATAACCCTAACCATAACCATAACACCTCACTCCAGCCAAACCCTAACCCTAATCGAAGCCATTACCCCTCATTCCAGCCTAACGATAACCCTAACCATAACCATAACCCCTCACTCCAACCAAACCCTAACCATAACCATAACCCCTCACTCCAACCAAACCCTAACCATAACCATAACCCCTCACTGCAACCAAACCCTAACCATAACTCCTCACTCCAACCGAACACTAATCCTAACCCTAACCATAACCCCTCACTCCAACCAAACCCTAACCCTAACCATAACCATAACTCCTCACTCCAACCAAACACTAACCCTAACCATAACCATAACCCCTCACTCCAACCAAACCCTAACCCTAACCCCTCACTCCAACCAAACCCTAACCATAACCCCTCACTCCAACCAAACCCTAACCATAACCATAACCCCTCACTCCAACCAAACCCTAACCATAACCCCTCACTCCAACCGAACCCTAACCATAACCCCAACCAAACCCTAACCCTAACAATAACCCCTCACTCCAACCAAACCCTAACCATAACCCTCACTCCAACCAAACCCTAACCAACCATAACCCCTCACTCCAACCAAACCATAACCATAACCATAACCCCTCACTCCAACCAAACCCTAACCATAACCCCTCACTCCAACCAAACCCTAACCCTAACCATAACCCCTCACTCCAACCAAACCCTAACCATAACCCCTCACTCCAACCGAACCCTAACCATAACCCCTCACTCCAACCGAACCCTAACCATAACCCCTCACTCCAACCGAACCCTAACCATAACTCCTCACTCCCTCACCCTAACCAACCCTAACCATAACCCCTCACTCCAACCAAACCCTAACCATAACCCCTCACTCCAACCGAACCCTAACTCTAACCCTAACCGCTGACTCCAAAGCCCAGTGTCCTGGCAAAGAGGTCCTTCCAGCAAAGCCAGCATTGAGATCCCACGGGATGTTCCAGTTTCTGGTGCTCTGCACTGCAGTGACAAACCAGGGTTTCCCTTTAGAAAAGTTTTGGGAACTGGTGGCTCATTATGTAAGTACAGCTCTGTCTGTCTGCATATCTTACATCAGCGTGGATTCAGAGCAGCAGCTGACAGAGACTCCCTGGTGAAGTTATTGAGGCTAAGAAAGCTCAGCTCCCCGCTCTCAGAATTGCAGTTTCTAAAGTGCTCTCCATGCAGGCACAGCCCAGCAGACAATTCAGAAGAGATCTGATTCAATGAGCACCCCACTCACAAATTGCCCTCTGAAGGGAGCTGTTTGAAGTTTACCGGACAGGACGGGCACTGCATTGTCAAGTTAGGAAACTAGAGAAAGGGTTTATAGTAAAAAAAAGACTAACAGAAAACTGAGGAGAATAAAAAAGGAATATTGAAACCATGGATAAGATGTAATTATTGAAAAAACAAAAAGAAGTGGGAGTGGAGAAACTGACTTTATGCAAAATATACTACTTCCTGTGTAGAATGGGTCTTGCTACAGTAGCACACTCCTGGTTGAACTGCAGTGCACTGGCACACCGGCCAGCACTCACTGGTTTGGATCGGGGGCCCACTCAAGGAATTTCCAAAGCCCATGCAATGATTACATTAAGACTTATAGCTGAAAGAAATGACAGCAAACTCAACACAGTTACGTAGCTTTACATAGGGCTGCAGGAAACCTGGTGAAACCTGTCAGTTTTTTAACAGTAATTTCTGGCAGATGTAATGAGTTCATTCTGTTATATTTATGACCAGAGTTAGAGTAGGAGACTTAATAGCACTGTAAATCCATGCACTGGGGGTTCACCTCTGGGAACTTAACCAAACAGAGATAATGAACTCTCCCAGCCTAGCCCGTATTAACCACGGGCTATTCAAAATTCCACTCAGCTGTCAGCAGCACATGTACCGGATCCTGCATGGTGGCAACAGGCATCATACATGCACGTTTCTAATTGTCACTTATATCGTCTGCAGCTTCTCAAAGCTGTCTGCTGACTGTCTGACGGATGTGTGCGTCTGTGTGTCTGCAACCATAGAGGATGGGTCCAAGGCAGTGGTACTCAACTCTGGCCCTCGAGATCGAATCCAGTCCAGGTTTTTACTCCAAGCATGTTCTAAGGTAGTTAATTGAAGCTGCTAAGAGTCAATGAACTCATTTAAGACCTGGTTGGAATAAAGACCAGGACCGGAATAGATCTCTAGGGCCAGAGTTGAGCACCACCGGCCCAAGGCATTCGCTTCTGGGTTGTTGGCAAGTCAGAAGCCATCTTGAGCCCAAGCTGCAATCGAGGACAAACTTGACCACCGTTTGAAATCTTGATACAAAGCAGCCTTTATGGGCACCCTTGTATCGCATTGCAATGTAGACGTCTACCCCACTTACCCCATGCTGATCACAGTATGCATTCAATGACCGTTTTTGGACCATGCGTTTAAGCTTGCATGGCTGCATCAGTCTTAGAAGCAGTTCTAAAGAGAATCTTTGGGCTTGCTCAGGAACCCTATTTCATTGGGGTTCTATGAGAGCCATTCTTATACACAGGGAGCCCTGAAGGGTTCTGTACAGTGGGTTCCAAATAGAACCATATGGTCCAGTAAGGTTGTTCATTCATGTTCAAATTGTTAATATGCTTCACTTTTATTTCATGGTGAAGAAATGTGTATATTGCGTGTGATATACTATGCAAACTACAATAGGCTGTGCAGTACATCATTTCAGATGGAATAGATCGAAAAACGGAATCCGAACGCCATTAAGAGACACAGCGCTTTATTATAATGCGATTGAGACACTGAAAGTCTAAACTTTGTATCAAGTTTATTTTTAAATAATATAGCGCTATCGAGTATTTAACAGTTATAGATGATAATGCGATTAAACGAAATAATAATAATAATAATAATAATAATAATAATAATAATAATAATAATAATAATAATAATAATAATAATAATAGCCAGGTTGAATTAGTACACATGCTAGTGGTATCTGCTCTGGAACGGGTTTCTTGCACTATCCGTCATTTAAAGGAGGTCTAAAAGACACGTGTGAAACTTTTATTTGTAAAAATCAATAAAGTAATAAGTAAAGTAAAACGGCTTCTTTAAATGACGTAATTCAAGGAATTGGTCCTTGTGACTTGTTTCCTATGGTGCATGACTCACAACAGTGGAAAGTAAAGAAGATTTTAAAATAAATATATTGCACTTAAATGAGTTTGGACAGCATGACATCAGAGAGTAATTAAAGTGTTGTTTTGTCGGAATTCAATTTCCAATTCCTGAGTTCAGGTTTGTAAGGTTTCTGAGCACCTGCAGCGCTCTGTGTGTGAAGTATTTTCACTGGAATAGATTCAAAACCTTTTTTTTTTTTTTTTTACACAGAGGCAGCATTACGCCATTCTTCCCTCTTGGAAAACTGGGATTTAAAGAAGTGTCCTTCAAGATACGACGCAGAATTGCAGGAGAAAAGGGAAAGTCAAGTTTCTCCTTTCAATGCACATGAAAAAAGAGGTTCGGCACTGATCTCTTTACTGGGAACCGGTGGACTGTACAAGTGATATACGTTTCACTATGGGACTGAACTGTGGAGCTGAGAACAACGATTTGGAAAGTTTGACAGTCCAAAGAAAACTTCACTGGGGTTTGAAGCTGTGGTTTTGCAAATTTGTTGATGTGTTCTTATTCCAAACTGCAGCAGCCTCTGGAGATTGTTCTCTTGCTCGGATTCAAAGGAAGCTCAGAGGATGAAAGTATTGAAACGTCTCCCTCTGTTACTCGGGTGCTGGACTCTGCTCTATCTGGGTCTAGCCCCAGTGGTAGTGAGCCATACTGGGACCGCGCACAGTAGCCCTGACGGCAGACAAGAGGCGAGCAAAAGCGCGAGGAAAGAAGGCACCCTGCAGTCTCGAGCAAGGGGTCCCGAGACGCCTATGATTGGGGGCCATGTCATGGGGAGCCGGACACCGTCAAACGGGTCGAGGATCACTCAAATCAGAACGGGAGCCCCTTTGATTCGGGGCGAGACAAACAAGGCAGCAGCCAGGGTCTTGTCGTCTACAGCTGGACATGGTGTAATCGGGACCGGGCACGCCGGAGTTGCGATGGACCTGGGAAGAAAAGAAGCCGCGCGTTCTTGGGTGCCCGGAGCGGCGGCGAGGACCGGGAGCGCCTCAGTAAGAACTGCAAACCCACACGTTGGCACCCAAGAAGCCAGGATACCTTCCCTGGGCAGTAGGGTCGGTGAGGCTGCTAAAACCGAGACCGAGGCGTCAAGATCTGGGGGTCACAAAACTGTTAGCCGAAAGGCAGCTGCCCCGCTTGCGCAAAGGAAGTCCAAAGCTACTACTGGACAGGCTAATAAGGACTTCTCCAAGCACCCGCTAGTTACACCTCATGACTACATGCTTTCACTGTATAGGACTCTGTCTGCAGCAGAGACGACGGGGCTCAACAGCAGTGTGCAGCACGAGGCTGGACTGGCTAACACCATCACCAGCTTCGTGGACAAAGGACAAGGTAGGTTCTTTTGTGCGTTTGTGTGCGCGGTACAGTATTCATTATTATTATTATTATTATTATTATTATTATTATTATTATTATTATTATTATTATTATTATTATTATTTGTTTTACAGGTGTACAATGCTCTGCACATTCATTGTGATGAATGCTTTACCAGTGACCCTGCCTCTTGTATATGAGATAATGAAGCATGCATGCACCTGAATGCTTTACTGTATAGACGTAATATGCCATTGTTAGTTTCATAATGTATATTTATTTATTTATATATTTTTTGAATTAGAAAATGTAATCATATTTCGGTTTGTATTGACCCTGGTAGAATAACGCGCTATGGTAATACAAAGCTCGATTCGGATCTCTTGGATAAAATAAACATAAGTCATCACTATTAACATCGTAACGAGACCTTACAATGAGATGGTATGTGCATGTACATTTATAACATTTTACAACTAATAATAATAATAATAATAATAATAATAATAATAATAATAATAAAAACATTTTAAAACATAGCAAAATATAATTAATTAAATATAAATCTCATGGAAGAAATTCTAGTATTTATTTTAAATACTGTACATAAACGTTACCATAATAATAATAAACCCTATTATTTTCTATTGTTTATTATTTTATACAAACTAAAATGTGTCTATAATTTCTTGCACGCGGTTTGTGTTTATTTCCTTGCACGTTTATGATTAAACATTTCTGCAGTGGTTACCGGCTTGACAGCTTTTTTTTTTTGCACATAATGATAGAGAAGCTATAAAAAATGCCAACAAGATGCTAGGATATATTGTGAAAAGTGTTGAATTTAAATCATCCAGAATACTGTGTTCAGTTCTGGTCGCCTCGCAACAAAAATGATATTGCTGCTCTCGAAAGAGTGCAAAGAAAAACGATCAGAATTATTCCGGGTTTAAAAAGCATGTCAGATGCAGACAGGCTAAAATAATTGAATCTGTTCAGTCTTGAACAAAAAGGACTACGCGGCGATCTGATCCAAGCATTCACAATTCTAAAAGGTATTGACAATGTCGACCCAAGGGACTTTTTCAGCCTGAAAAAAGAAACAAGGACCAGGGGTATTAGATAAATTCGCATTCAGAACAGAAAATAGGAGGCACTTTTTTACACAGAGAATTGTGAGGGTGTAGAATCAACTCCCCAGTAATGTTGTTGAAGCTGACACCCTGGGATCCTTCAAGAAGCTGCTTGATGAGATTCTGGGATCAATAAGATACTAACAACCAAACAAACAAGATGGGCTGAATGGCCTCCTCTCATTGGTTAACTTTCTTATATTCTTAAGTTCTTAACTCAGCTGGAACATTCAAGCCTGCTAGAAATGTATTGTATTGTACACTATTTAATTTTAGGATCCACACTTTATCTATCAGTCCACTGACCTACATGTATGCTTTGAAACTCTGAATATTATGATTTTAGCAAACAGGGTCTATAATGACCACAAAAGAGATGAAACATGGATTAGCTAGATTGTACAATGGCCTGCAAATGCATCAATGAGGATACTGATGTTCTAACGCTCGTTCCAAGATTTCCTATTGTTTCTAATCACACATGCTAGGAGAGTTCAGAGCTCGCAGATTCTTTTGCAGCTGGCCAGTGTTTGTATTCTTGTCATTTTATTGCAGTTATTTTCTCCTGCCAAGCGTATAGCTCTGCTCTAAGATTGCTGGCTCTGGCTGGAGGTCCATAGGTGTCGATTCATTTGCTCCACATGCCCTCTTTAACGCGAGTGCAGCAGGAATACTCCACTCTAACTAATACGTCTTCATCTGGAATGACAGGTTGGGTACAGGGGCCAGAATAGAGAAGGTGATACACAGCCTGTCTCATTGCTGCCCAGTTCCAGAGTCACACACAACCTGTCTCATTGCTGCCCAGTTCCAGAGTCACACACAACCTGTCTCATTGCTGCCCAGTTCCAGAGTCACACACAACCTGTCTCATTGCTGCCCAGTTCCAGAGTCACACACAACCTGTCTCACTGCTGCCCAGTTCCAGAGTCACACACAGCCTGTCTCATTGCTGCCCAGTTCCAGAGTCACACACAGCACCCAATGTTCAGTATCATTCAGCTGCCTGGGGGTGCTATCATTTAGTGACAGAGCTTTCAAATTAAATAAACATCTGAAATGTATTCTTACATGGTTCTGTCTGGCTCAGTGTTTTATTACATGGTTCTGTCCAGCTCAGTGTATTATTACATGGTTCTGTCTGGCTCAGTGTATTATTACATGGTTCTGTCCGTCTCAGTGTATTATTACATGGTTCTGCCTGGCTCAGTGTATTATCACATGGTTCTGTCAGGCTCAGTGTATTATTACATGGTTCTGTCTGGCTCAGTGTATTATTACATGGTTCTGTCAGGCTCAGTGTCTTATTACATGGTTCTGTCAGGCTCAGTGTATTATTACATGGTTCTGTCAGGCTCAGTGTCTTATTACATGGTTCTGTCTGGCTCAGTGTATTATTACATGGTTCTGTCTGGCTCAGTGTATTATTACATGGTTCTGCCTGGCTCAGTGTATTATTACATGGTTCTGTCTGGCTCAGTGTATTATTACATGGTTCTGCCTGGCTCAGTGTATTATTACATGGTTCTGTCTGGCTCAGTGTATTATTACATGGTTCTGCCTGGCTCAGTGTATTATTACATGGTTCTGCCTGGCTCAGTGTTTTATTACATGGTTCTGTCCAGCTCAGTGTATTATTACATGGTTCTGCCTGGCTCAGTGTATTATTACATGGTTCTGTCAGGCTCAGTGTATTATTACATGGTTCTGCCTGGCTCAGTGTATTATTACAAGGTTCTGTCTGGCTCAGTGTATTATTAATTAATTTTAATTAATTTGTAGGGTTTTTTTTAATTTAAAATAAAATTCAATTACTAATAAATCGGTCAGAATTCTTTTATTTAAATTCAAATGGGGTGGGGGTCAGTGAATGTTTATTTGTTGCTAATATTTTCTTTCAGATAAAATTATAATTATCATCTAATCAAAGGACACCACTACAATATGGGGCACCTAACACGACCCAACAAATACAAACACACGACGAACACGCAGTGTAAACAAGTCGAAAACGAAAACGTTTTTTAAGCATTTCTAAACAATAAACAGCGTACCTATTGCTTGATACACAGTCTTACGTTTTCTTGTATTTATTTTCTCTGTCACAGATGAGCACGGGCCTCCTATCAGAAAGCAAAAGTACTTGTTTGACATCAGCGCTCTGGAGAAGGACGGCTTGCTTGGAGCTGAGCTGCGTATCCTTCGGAAGAGGCTGTCGGATCCCAGGAAAGCTCATTCCGCCGGGAGCCTTTACACCCTCCGGTTATCCTCCTGTCAGACCAGCAGCCAGGCCTCGGTGCTCCTCGACTCCCGCGTGATTGACGTTCTCGAAGCGCCCCAGTGGGAAGTGTTTGACATCTGGAAGCTTTTCAAGAACTTCAAGAACTCGGTGCAGCTGTGCTTCGAGCTGGAGGCTTCGGAAAGGGGGAGGCCAGAGAACCTCAGGGTCCTGGGATTCAACAGGATCGGCCGCCCGGCCAAGGAGAAGGCCTTCTTTCTGGTCTTTGGTAGGACCAAGAAACGAGACCTGTTCTTCAATGAGATCAAGGCCAGGTCCGGCCAGGACGACAAAACTGTGTATGAGTACTTATTTAACCAGAGAAGGAAGAGAAGAGCCCCTCTCTCCTCTCGCCAGGTGAAAAGGCAGATGAAGATCCCCAAGCCCAGGTGCAACAAGAAGCCCCTTCACGTGAACTTTAAGGACATGGGCTGGGATGACTGGATCATTGCCCCACTAGAGTATGAAGCTCATCACTGCGAGGGGGTTTGCGATTTCCCACTCCGATCACACTTAGAACCTACAAACCATGCCATCATTCAAACTCTAATGAACTCTATGGACCCTGACTCCACCCCTCCCACCTGCTGTGTCCCCACCAGACTGAGTCCCATCAGTATTCTGTACATAGACTCCGCAAACAATGTGGTGTACAAGCAATATGATGACATGGTGGTGGAGTCGTGTGGGTGTAGGTAGCAATACTTCTTGTTGTGCTGTATGGTTACTGACTGGATGGATTTGTGTGAAGAATAGTTTGCCTAGTTGTCTTCTTCGTCAGGGCATTGAAATGCAAATTGTCTGGTGAAGGGACAGCCTTCTTTGAGTCGTCCATGCTTACAGGAAACCAGAACGCTTCCTAAGTTGAGGGCATTTCTAAAAAAGAAAAGAAAGGCGTAGCAAATGCACTTCCTTGGCCAATCATGAAATGTAACTGGAATATGTTGTTTGCATTGTAGCTTTCAGACACCCTTCTGAAATGCATAGTATTATTGTAGGAGTCCCAGGTACTTCAAATGATATAAACCCTGGCTATTATGTGTATCAGTATTACTGAATCAAAATGACAATTTTTAGTTTAGACTGACTTTATCAGTCTTCATATAAAGCACTCCATGCATGCGTTGCTGTTTAAGCACAGATGATTGTCCTGCAGTGGAGTTGACAGATCTGTGATGCTGGGAGGTGGTCAGGCACTGCAGTCTGCAATGTAATAATAAACCACAAATGTAACAACTTCTTACCCACGTTTGTAATAGCACCCGTGTAATTGTTGGATCCATCCTCTAATCGAATCTAAACCACTGGCTTCTAAAGGCTCCAGAAGTCTGATGTGGTTTGAAATGGCCAGCAGCCCATCCATTTCTATCCACAGGGCATCCTCGGGTACAAACGTGGGAGTCGATACAGATCTGTGGTTGAATTGCTATGACACGCATATCCATTGTATGTCAGTGAGAAAGATAACCATTGCCACGCTGTTATGTGGAAACACCGTCAATATCAATATTCTAGAACATTGTTAATACAATATATATTTATATATTTTAGAAGATGTAAACTTCGGAATTCAGTGTCTATGTATTTATACTTGTTGGAATTAAATGAATCGATATTTTAATGCTGGATAAAATGTAGACCATCATTTACTGGATGAGCCTCCAGGTATCCATATTAAACTAAAAACATGATTCAAAGGGTAGTGTAATGTCACCATTTCATATCCGCTGAATGCTAGCCTTTACTCTAAGAGCCATTCTATATTATCACACAGCAAAAAGGTATCAAATTAAAAATAAAAATACATTATGTTTAGAGGTCCCTAATACTGCATCAAAGTATGAAGGTAAATACTTTGAAAGACACTGTATTTTTAACATCAAAATCACTGTTTTCTTTTCAAACTGTTTAAGCACTGATCACATGCACAATGTACTCTGTTGTGCTCCAGAACTTCAGCTCCTGCAATTGAGCTGTGGGGCTTTTTGAAGGAAATGTTCTTAACTCCTTCACTGTTCTGCATGTGCATGTAAAAAAACACATAAAAACAGAGATGAGGCTCCTGCCCCAAGCCTGTAATAACTGAGTTACTGTGGCTAAGGAGGACTCACAAAGTTACGATCAGGAGAAACGTACGTCCTTCTATGAAGTATTTTGGTTGCTTTCCAAGTTGTATTCTCCGCCGTGCGAAAAAAAAACGACGTCCAATCACACTGCTGCTTTTTACAGCCTGACTTTGTGATCTCTGGGCCTCAGCAGCCGCTTCACCCTCGAGACAGAGGGCTGATCAGAGGTGCGACGAATGCCTGGTTCACTGTAGAATGACACGGCTGTTCTTAAAACTCCTTCCGTCTCTGGAACTGCAAGCTGCAGTGTTGAGTTTCCCACTGAAGTGAATGAAAAGGCCTGCCACAGCTGAACACAGTAGCCCCAGTGTTGTGGAGAGGGCAGAAAACGACTCCGAAGGGATGTAACTCTCTACCAAACAGGCTTGGGTCACTTTCCAATAGGAAGGTAGCTGGTTTCACAGTTTTGTTGCTTTCAGAACTCTTGTGCTGATTACAATTCAGCCATTACTTTTTTTTTTTTTATTATTTGTTTTGGTTTAATTTGGGTCAGCACAGTTTGTTCTCCAGAGAGATGTTTTACTTTCATTTGACACTTTTCAGTTTTTCATTATAAAACCACCTTTGTTGCTGAGCGAGATATTAAAACCTACTTACTCTTCAGAAATACAGGGGGCACACATGACAATTACTGCATGTCCTGTATTTAC
Organism: Polyodon spathula; assembly: GCF_017654505.1. NCBI lineage: Eukaryota > Metazoa > Chordata > Actinopteri > Acipenseriformes > Polyodontidae > Polyodon > Polyodon spathula. Next base: position 27,490,354 of record NC_054556.1, on the reverse strand, counting down.
TTAGGAATTTACAGTAAAGGTTACGATATTTACAATTTGAAATATCATAATGCATTTTTTAAAGAGCGAATAGAAGTATGTAATTGTAGAAGGACATTTATAGAAGCCATTTATTTTAAGAAAATGAAATATTCTACACAGATACATTGACATCTTAACAGGTCAATGAGTGCATTGCTATCTTTCATTCAGTCATACACTGCACAAAGACTACAGCTATGGCCAAAAGTTTTGCATCACCCTATAGAACGACTTAGTTTGCTTCATAAAAACGAATGAAATCTGCTGCATAATGTTCACATATATTACATTCATATATATTCATATATTATTATTATTATTATTATTATTATTATTATTATTTATTTTTCAATTATGTCTTAGTCTTAAAATTGCTAAATGTTTGACCTGAGCAGTACATTGCGAATGGGATAGATTCAACCATTTATGATGCACTGGTATTTCAACATGAACACTCCCAATGGAAAACATATAACCTTAACTTATATCCTTAACACTGGACTGTCTCCCCGTGTTTAACATAGAAGCAAAAACTGAGCTCTTGACAGGATTGAGTTTCATTGTCACTACTGCCCGCCCTGGGCTGTGTGGTAACGTGTCAATCTGAATCAACTGTCTCAGGACAGAGGTATTAACCCAAGTCTCATGTTGCACAACATAACCAGAAACACATGAAAGAATTCATTCAAATGAAGCTTTCCTAGTAACTTCATTTGCTGCTACTTTAATTGCAACTTTGTAGTTCCCTATCAGTTTCACAACCAATTCCATTCACTCTGGCTCCCTCCATCAGGGCTCCGAAACGTTTCAAACTTCTTTCTGGGGGACCTCTTTTTAAAGACGGACCTCCATCTGAAAATTGAGGGAAGGGCAAATTGAGAAAAGCTGTAACGGAAGGAAACTCAATGCTTTATGTCTGTAAGTATCACCAGCCTGTTTCTCAAAAGTTTCCAGAATCTCGTCCGGAATCTCAGGGTCAGCTATTTCAGACCCCCCATGGAGTCACAGATTCTACTGCCTTGACTGCCCCCCCCCAGTGAATCCATAGCAGAGGAACACTGTGTTCACCTCACAACCCCTCTTTGCTGTATAATCATTCACAGTGTTAGTGGGGGAGCAAGCTGTTGAAGGAGACTCTTCTTCACACAGAGAATGGTGAGGGGATGGAATGGGTTACCTAGTCATGTTGCTGAAGGAGACTCTTCTTCACACAGAGAATGGTGAGGGGATGGAATGGGTTACCTAGTCATGTTGTTGAAGGAGACTCTTCTTCACACAGAGAATGGTGAGGGGATGGAATGGGTTACCTAGTCATGTTGTTGAAGGAGACTCTTCTTCACACAGAGAGTGGTGAGGGGATGGAATGGGTTACCTAGTCATGTTGTTGAAGGAGACTCTTCTTCACACAGAGAGTGGTGAGGGGATGGAATGGGTTACCTAGTCATGTTGCTGAAGGAGACTCTTCTTCACACAGAGAGTGGTGAGGGGATGGAATGGGTTACCTAGTCATGTTGCTGAAGGAGACTCTTCTTCACACAGAGAGTGGTGAGGGGATGGAATGGGTTACCTAGTCATGTTGTTGAAGGAGACTCTTCTTCACACAGAGAGTGGTGAGGGGATGGAATGGGTTACCTAGTCATGTTGTTGAAGGAGACTCTTCTTCACACAGAGAGTGGTGAGGGGATGGAATGGGTTACCTAGTCGTGTTGCTGAAGGAGACTCTTCTTCACACAGAGAGTGGTGAGGGGATGGAATGGGCTGCCTAGTCATGTTGTTGAAGGAGCCTCTTCACACAGAGAGAGTGGTGAGGGGATGGAATGGGTTACCTAGTCATGTTGTTGTTGGAGACTCTTCTTCACACAGAGAGTGGTGAGGGTATGGAATGGGTTACTTAGTCATGTTGCTGAAGGAGACTCTTCTTCACACAGAGAGTGTTGAGGGGTTGGGATGGGTTACCTAGTCATGCTGAATCATGTGGATGCTTTAAGATGTTTTGAGATCAATCAGTTACTGGGACCCAGATGAGCACTGATGGCTAGAATGGGCTCCTTGTGTTTCTATATTTTCTCATGTTTCTCATGCTCTAGGAATACTATAGATTTATACAGTATTGAAGCATCCAGGCCTGGGAATCAACACGACGAGGCAACCCAATGCACCAGATCTGAACACAAGAGGCATGACATGCAGGTATATAAATACTGTATATATTTATAGGATACATCACCCAACTGGACGCTAAATCAGCACTCTGCCAGTGACTGATAGCCTGGCCTTCCCCCCGGCTTAACATTCCTGTTGCTTCACGTTATTATTATCAGATCTGGCGTTATTCCCATGGCTGTTGTTAAACATTTTGCAAATGGAGTCTAGAATTTCCCAGACAGATGCTGCGGGAAAATTCACATGTACCATGGTAATGTTGCCAAGGTAATGTTGAAAGAATCCATTGAAACAGTGTCAAAGTCCAGCAATAACCATGTTGGACAAGGGCCTACATCACACTTCTAACAGATTCTTTAAAATAAAAAGGCACTTGCAGATATTATCAGCTTTTAATAGCAGCCGTATGCACGTTCCCCACATGGAAAATGTACACTGCGGCTGTTTCACTGTCTGGGTCATGACCCCTCCCCGCCTCTGAATCCCAGTCCTGGTTTATAAGTTAGGGGGGCGAGGCATGCTCCCATGATCCCCTCTCTGAATCCCAGTCCTGGTTTATAAGTTAGGGGGGCGAGGCATGCTCCCATGATCCCCTCTCTGAATCCCAGTCCTGGTTTATAAGTTAGGGGGGCGAGGCATGCTCCCATGATCCCCTCTCTGAATCCCAGTCCTGGTTTATAAGTTAGGGGGGCGAGGCATGCTCCCATGATCCCCTCTCTGAATCCCAGTCCTGGTTTATAAGCAGTTGACTGTATTGTTATTAAACATGCTGCTTACATTTTGTGTTACCAGGCTTTCACAATGCTTCCTGCACTTTGCTGTGTTTTCAGCATGGTACTGGAAACCACAGTAACCCTTTACAGTGGAAACTAAGCTGAGATGCATAGCTGTACAGGCTTCCTATATTAAGGGATTAGCAGTGTGTTGGTTTTCCTCAGTTCAGTTTAAATACATGTGATGCTTTGGTAACGTTTCTGTGCATTCACTGCATGTGTGGTGTAACTGATGCCTGTGTGTGTAGGGGGAGCATTGTTTACTGTCACACCCGTTCTTTCATTTGGATTTCATTTGGATCATTTGCTACTAAAAGTTTAGACGGGGCAGCAAATCTGTTTTTCACATATGCATTGGGGCAGGTCTGCCACTGTAAAGGACATGCCAAGTCCTTGTCTTTCTATCTTTCTGGAGTTCGTTTTTCTTTTTTTTTTTTGCAAATGTGGTGAACACCTGCAGAATGTACAACCCTGATGCTAATGTCTGCACTCACTAAGACACTACTTGATCAAGTTTAGGGATCAATTCGCTACCAGGAACCGATGGATGAGCATAGATGGGGCAATCGACTCACTCTCCTCCCTAAATAGTCCTAAAGGTTCTTATGTATCAACACATTTTGTTTACCCTGTAGCATAACTTAATGCTGAGATTTAACACAGAGCGGTTCTTTATCAGCCCGTCCTGTTCAAATAGACGCTACTCACGGAGGGCTTCAAATCCCAGCCCAAAGTGATGTTGTTTTTAACCGTTTACAACCATACACGCAAGAACGGCAGAGAAGCATTATTATTATTATTTATTATTCAGCAATTCCTGTGAGACTGAGCTTGAGCTGCCCTGCATGGTGTGCGGTTCAGCATCAACATGCTTACAGATCCTTGAGTAGGTGCTGCCGGTCCCTTCACACAGAGTCACGTTCCTGTCCTATGCTCCTGCAGCAGTGCCATTGCAGGCTTTTCTTTTCTGCAGGCAGGATCTGCTCCTGGGGGGCTCCTGGCTGGCTACCAGCTCTCAGATGAACGACACCATAGCACGATTGGGATTTAAATATAATACAGGTATGTTTTGCTGAATTTTATTGCATTTGGCTGAGGCATGAAACTTAAGCCGAATGGGTAAACACGAAGTGATGCCATTTTAAACAATGCTGGCTGTTAGCAGCCGAGTAACTGCCTGAACTCCATGTATTCAATTAGGTCATTTCCTGTGTAAAGTATGCATGTGTACTGTATAACCCAGGGTGGCATGGAGGCAGGGGCGTTTCGATGAGAGATTTGCTTTAACTACAAAACACAGTTGGTCGAGCAAGCAGAGCAACGATGGTCAAACTGCCTTTTTTATTTATTCTTCTTTAGATACATACTGGACGCGTTCCAGTTTATACAAATGACATTTGTTACAGCTGAAACTAGCCCTCTACAGAACCACGTTTGAATAATTAGCACTTAACACATTTAACTGGGGTATTGCAATTTTAAAAGTGAGACAAAAACACAGAGTTCAATCTCAATCCAGCTAAATAAATTGTTCCGCTTTTCACCTTTTTTGAGTTAATTACCTGTTAATAACAATCTGACTAACATGTTAAATAATGAGGCATGCTTTTGTTAATGGTTACTTACTATATAGAAACCAGCACAAGAAGTCCAGCTAAAACTGATTAGGAAACATCAGACCCCTTGAGTGGATTAGCTATCCAAGATCTGTCCTACCAGTAAAACAGGGTTACGTTCGTTCAGAAGCAAGATGTTACTGCAGCAATGTTTAGCAAATTAGATGAGGTTTAATTTTATTCTACCTGTTTAGTGGTTTATAAATAAGTTAATACACATGAACTAAACAATGACACAAAATGAACAGCATCTGTTAACATGTTAGTAAGCTACTTGATAACAGTTAATAAGCAGAAAGTTTCCCATTAAAACAAAGCAGGACTGAATAAACTTTGTTAGCCTTAGTAACGGTGCAAGGGCCCACGCAGGGATGTTTAGCAAATAGGGGATAAAATAAAAATAAAGAGATAGAAATCTCGATGCTCTTTTAATAGACCTTACAGGGGCCACTGCTTTAAACGTACACTTACACATCTGTCAAAATACATGTAATAAGTTATACATAGCCATTCATGAAAGGAATTAAGATTTTTAGCACTTACATAAATACATCCTGGGATTGTTCTGTTGAGCTTGGCCCTCACCCACTCTCCAGCCACTGCATCCCTCTCCACCCCTAACACACACACAGCTGTGATTTCAAAACAGGATGGAATTCGCTGGCCTGTGTTTATCTTGCAGGGTCTCACTTACAGAACCCCTCGCAGGGTGGAAAACCTGTCCTCCGTGGTTGTCTATTTCTGGAAACTGCCCAACTCAAGTTTGTTCTTCCAATGTAGAAAAACTGAATTGTAGCCGGTGGAGCAAATCAGAGCATGATGATTCAAAAATCAGATCACAGTAATTCACAAATCAGAGCATGATGATTCACAAATCAGAACACGATGATTCACAAATCAGAACACGATGATTCACAAATCAGAGCATGATGATTCACAAATCAGAGCAGGAGGATTCACAAATCAGAGCATGACGATTCACAAATCAGGACACAATGATTCACAAATCAATAAATCAGAGCACGACGATTCACAAATCAGAGCACGACGATTCACAAATCAGAACACGATGATTCACAAATCAGAGCAGGAGGATTCACAAATCAGAGCAGGTGGATTCACAAATCAGAGCACGACGATTCACAAATCAGAACACAATGATTCAAAAATCAATAAATCAGAGCACGACGATTCACAAATCAGAACACGATGATTCACAAATCAGCTCAGTTTCCAGTTCAGTAAACTGCGCATGTATAATACTTGAATGCAGGACTGTCCAGCAGATAGCTCTTGAGCCATGCCTAGCTCACTAAGGCCCACAGCGTGGCTCTTTTGATTAAGAAGCAGTGTCGCATTCAGGGATGTTAGTGGGTTTGAAGAGAATGTAAGGACGATTGGTTGTCTTTGCAAGTCAGAGTCTCAATAAGTGTATTTCAGGCAGATGCCTTTGTCAGTGTGCTAATGCTAAATGAATACTGTTTTGTGGGTTTTGATAAATGACCCATAAAATAATTGATTGATCTCTATTGGAATTCAATAGGACATAGTGAGCTGCATTCCCAAGCTATTTACTCCTGATCGTCATTAGCATTGTTTTTGTCTGTTGAGGAAAAAACACCATTTGCAATTCTAAAACAAATAAGAAACCATTGAGGACTACTCACAAACCCAGCATCAGGCATCAGAGTTGTTTATTTCCAGTTTTGTAACTTTATTGGCTGTGTTATTACTTGTGAAAATGTCATTCTAATGATGAGTAAACAGCTTAGAGAATATGTAATTACTTTCGAATTCTTATTATTGATTCCTATTTTTTTTTTGGTACAGTACAGGGGGGGTGTTTCCTTTTTTTCTTTGCCATTGGAACAGCGCATCTTCTTGGGTTTGGGGTTAAGGTCAGTGAGAGAGTCAGACCAGCTGGAGCTGCAGAACTGCTTGAGGAACGCAGAAGATTGAAGGATCTCACTTCACAGTCTGGCAGGATGGAAACACTGTTGTATTTAGGTCTGGCTTCGCGTGATCATGAATTCAGCCTGACCATCATTTCCAGCCAGCCAGATCTGGCTAAGGAGGTCTGGCTCTGTGACCTTGGCACGAAATGAAACACAAACTAGCATGGAAGAAAAGGTCTGCAAATACAGTAGCTGGAAAGCAGCTGAAACCAGCAGCTGAAATATGTCCCGGGAGCTGCTGAGCCAGTAAGATCGGAGGGAGGGAGGCGGTTCAGTTGGCGGCTGAAAAGCACGACAGTCATTAATTCTTAAAATCTGCAGTAAATTGCATGTGTGTAACAAGAACTAGTCCTGCTAGTATGAATCTGCAGACCTGTCTGTGCTGCACATCACCCTCTTCGTCCTGGATAACTCTTCACTAGCTGTTAGATTAGATGCAGTTCATTTACAATCCCGTTTCCCATTACAACACTTTACCAGAGTAGGCCAAGTTACAAGCACAGCAAACTGTAGTAAAGCATAGTGTCAGCATGACAATGGACAACGTGGGAAATCTCAGATATAAGTATGGGACATGCGCTCTGCAGCTGCAAATTTACTGTGCAAATATTACCATGGTCAGCATGAGCTTTCCCAGTGGAAGGGTGTTTCCACTGTCTTGCCATGCCTGCACTGTATCTTGAGGGATGGATTAAGATGAGCTGGCTTCTGAATGCTACCATGCTGACACTGCATGGGCTGGGAGGGAGGAGGTCAGTGCAGTAAATTACACTTCTTCACACCGCACACACTTCTTTATTAAAGCTGTGGGAATTAAGGGCGTTCAAACATTCGGACTTGGCAAGGTGAAGTGTTATTCTTTAAATGCATTTCAGAGCACAGTCTTTCTTGCTTGTAGTCACAGTCTGGCTTGGGGAACGCACATTTTTATTGGCTCCCCTGGGACGCCTGTTCGAAACCCCTATTGGTATAAACAAGCTGAAAAGTCACGCTCACTGGAGCGCAGGTCCATTAAACTTGTGAAAGAACACAGGGGCCAGGGGTGCAAGCTCAATGACTAGCACCAAGTCCAAACTCAATTACAACTTTAAATACAGTGTGAGAAGTGCCAGTGCGCTCTTTTACCAAGAGAAAAGATTAAAAAAAATGTCAGAGTACAAACAGAAAGGACAGTTCCTCTACGGAGGCCACAGAAACACTGTAAAGCCCGGGGATGAATCTGATAAATGCATCAGCATGCCACTGCAATGAATAAGTCTTTCACGCCTGGGTTTCAAACACAGCTTGAATGTGGGCCAGACCAAAGTGCCCAAAAAGAAATTAAAATCAGCAGCAGCATCTATTAAAGAGAAATAAACAATCTTACTGTAGAAAGAAGCATGGCCTAATTATGAGTACAACAGAGAAACATCAAGACTCAAGGGGACAGCAGTATTAATACGCTTTTGCTAGACTTTGTTCTTCTCATGCAATTACAAAGATGTTAAAAGCAGCAGCAGCATGCAAAGAAACAACTTGGGAGCAGAAAGCAGAACCCCTAAATCCAATCCCTTTGTGGAGCAGCTGATTGCTACTTTGGTTCAGCAAGCCTGACTCAGACAGATGTAAATGCAAATGTAAATCCACAGTAAATCCACAGTGAGCGTTGCTTCAAACGCTTGGACCTGTGTAGATTGGAGTGAGGTGGACCTACAGGGATTCTCAAGTGTAGCAAAGAGCTGGAATCTGGAAGCAACCTGAACAATCTTTCTCTCTCTCTCTCTCTCTCTCTCTCTCTCTCTCTCTGGATAAACAGAATCCCCCAACCTGCTGTTTTTCTACAACCACTTCTGCCCTCATGAGCCTCTTACTTTCCTGCTACTGCCTGGGAAATGTACTGCTGGTGAGAATATAAAGCTCCATTCTTTTCCCCAGCCCTAGAAGTTATTTTTAATAATGTTAGCTTTGATAATACCCTCCTGCTGGCTGGATTCCACCCAGCGCATCCCCTCATTGCATTAGTAAAGAGTGGACTCTGTTAGGATGCTACTGCACTTTGGAAGCACGCTCTTTCTTGCAAGGCTCTTCGAAAGCTGTTCAGTGCTACACCGTGGCAGTGAAGCACAGGTCAGCCACTGTCAGATCTTCACATTGAGACCACACTGCTGCATTCTTGGTTGGTTTCCGTAGCAATAACAGTGTTATTTTTCTCCTCTTTATCGGAGATGTTTTCCTCTCCCTCTGCGGGTTAAAAAAATAAAACATTTTTTGTAAAATGTGGTTAATTATTACCCTTTTTAAAACTAACACGGGTACTTTGTTGAAGGACAGGCTGTTAAATAGACAGTTTCACGTTGCCAAAGACCTTTAGCGTAACGAGGACTGGCAGTTTCGTGATTAAAGGGAGATGTTTACAGTTAAAAACAAAATCCCAGTACAAGTGTTACAAATTCGTCTTTGATGAAAACCAGAGTGTGTTTCGATACATGCCA
>NC_054556.1:27418855-27476355 GCF_017654505.1 Polyodon spathula | reverse complement strand
TTCTACAAGCATCACTGCTAATCACTATGAAAACCATACAATTCCACACCAGAACCCCCTAGCCCTCCTCCCATCCCAAGAGAAAAACACAAAGAAGACTGGACACATGCAATGCACAACACAAAGACAGCCCAGCCGCTTCTCCACCGCTCACTCTAGAACACTGGAACCACAGGGCCAACACAGCCCGTCTGCAGGAATTAAAAACATGAAACATATCTGAATACCTCAGGACTTTCCAAAAAGTTACTGGAATATTTAGACTGGAGAACGCAGCCAGCTGGACCACGGTACAAGGCTTTTAGTAATTAAGGTTCGATATAAATCTTATAAACAAAACATTGTGTACAAATGAATTATTCAGTAAAGTCATGGGTTCAGAATGCAAAAAAAAAAAATAATTTCAATAAACAGTGGATTGTAAACTTCTGGGTAGTTTGGATAAATACAATGCGCACGTTGCTTGGAAGGAATGACAATTATTTTAATGATTTATACAGTTTACTTCATTTTAGGAAGCACAATGTTTACCTTTCGACCCCCTTATTAACTTACAAAATGCAATAAAAAGAGATCTGCAATTTTGGGGGGATATCACTAAGGTCGGCTTAGCTGCCCTAGTTCTTTTTGAAAGCAGTGAACTCAGTTCAAAGCGCTCTAACAGAGAAATGTATACTGCATACAATGATTTTATTTAAATCTATCAAAATGTTTGAGTAATGCTAATAAATGACAGCAAACGTCTATAAAAAGGGAAGGGGACACTGAAATTAATTTGAAATGGCTTTCTCTTTGAAACTACTTATTTAAAAAATGCATGGCGCTCACAAAGAGCTCTGCATTGTGCATTTTTAAATAATACGCAGTGCAAGCACTTCTGTCATCAACGTTTAATAGTGTAACAAGAAAACTTTATAGCACACGTTTGTCAGAATCACCTCATAATTTTGGCCATGAGTGCGTTTGAGTGTGCGAGTGTGTATGTGCATTTGCATGTGTTCATGTTGTTGTGTGCTTGATTGCACGTACATGTGCATTTGCACGCGTTTGCATTTGCATGCGTGTGCTTGCATATGCGTGCTTGTGTGTGCTTGTGCGCTTGATACTTTCAGGATACAAGCTATTACTGATATGTTTTCAACAAATCTGTTAGCAATAGAGTTTGGAAAATGAAAGCAGCAAGGTAAACACTTTTTGTTTAACAAAGCATGGTTCTGTATCCGCTGAAACGGGCTGACAGCTGCGCTTTACTGCAGGCCCATCATCCAGATGGAAACAGCAAAGAAAAGTTTCTCCGTCTTTCCCTTTGTCTACAAGACTCCAGTGACAAGACAGCGAAAACATAAAGAATCAAAACAGAGTGCAGGAACGAGTCCCTGTAATTATTTCAAGAAGGGCTTTGCATCTGGAAAACAAAAAAGAGCAATGGGAAAATAACCAGACATTTTCACTATGCTATATTTAAAATAAGGGTACTGAAATCATTTGAAAATGGGATTTTAAACCCAGCTGGAATGCATCATGCATATTTGTAATTGATTAACTGATTAAGAATATGTAAAGCTGAGGTACATGAAACCACTTTGAAGGCTGGAACTTTCAGGAGACTAGGTTTCAGGTCGCTGCACGGAACATGAGGGGAGACTTGGGGTTTGATAGAGCAACGTTGCCTCAAAGTTGGTCTCTTGGTTTCAAGTCACTGTCCCTGAAAAAGTGGCTTGGAGTTCCCTCAGCTTTACTGAACTTCTGATAATGCGTATTGAATATCAATGAAATACTAATTCATGTCATCAATAGAAAGCGTTGCCAGAGGGGCTGGTTAGGGTGCTCCGAAGTGGCAGTTTGACCTCCTCTTCACACTCAGTCCCGGAGGGCTCTTCTCTCCAGGTAAACAAGAACTCATTTGAAGTCCTGTTTCCTTGTGTTCTTACATCATTTCTATACACTTGCCTGTATTAGCCAATTCCTGCAGTACTAAAAGGTTAATAAATGTTTCCTCTCTGCCCAAACAGAGCCTGTGCAAACACACATTTAAGGCGCACTGTGCCTTTAAGTGAAAAGATTTTCTTTGCCATTGAATTATGTCATTGTCCCTCTACTCGTTTTAACCTATCGGCTCGGCTGTTATTGCCCAACGGAGGCTAAGAACGCTTAGCCTGCTCCAATAAATCTTGACCAGCTTCGCATAATAATTTTTTACTAGGCTATTTTTCTGCCACCTACTGCCTCAAACTCCCCGGAGTGAAATAAAACTTGTATCATTTACAAAAGGTGAAAGGGTTAGAAAGAGGGGGCTTTTTAAACGATGTGCCCACAGGGGAGACTCTCTGAATGCCACAGCCTTGACCTGCACTTTAAGCATTGGGGTTCATTTCTCTGAGAGAGCAGATTCAATGCCAGGAGGTTTAAAATGCAGCTGAGTGCATGCTCGCCCCAGCAAGACCAGCCTGTGTGCACAGCTGCTTCTGCTGCTGCTGCTGCTGCAACAAAGAAGTGACCAAACTGAGCAGAAAATGAAAGAGCAGCCAAATGACATTAAGGTTTCCTGAAATGCTTTGCCGATACTTTTCAGGTCAACCACAGTACTTATGTAGTGCAAAACCAAAGTGAAACATTTATTCCCAGAACCATTAAACTGCTTCCTCAATAAGACTTGGTGCTGTGCGTTGTTTCTCGCAGCATTCCACTGTTCCCAGTAAAGCGCTAGGAAGCTGGACTGACTCTGCCATTCTGTAATAACTCAAACATGTTGTTGTCATTTTCAATTAATGAGCTGCTTGGCCCTTGAACCTTCTGTGCTGACATCACTCATCTAGCACACCTTGGACTTGTTTACATGGCTGGGTATACTTTGATCATTGACACGAATACTGGGCGATACAGAGGCCTCTGTTTGGGTACCTGGGCCAGCTCAGTTCAATAATGAAAGTTCTGGGCGGACCCAGAAACTGGAACTCCATGGACGGGCATTTCCATAAGTTTGAGGGAGTTTGAGGCGCAGATGGGAAGTCCTGCCCAATCACTCACGTCAGGATTAGAAAAATATATCTGCTCCTTTCACTGAAATATCCAACTGTTCAAAATGAATATAAACAGAGTAACTGTAAGCATTCCAGACAGCGAGGTGTACATGTGCTGCAGTACATTCTCATCAATTCTTCCTTGCTTGAGACGCTACTTTTGAAAAGAAATAGGGCTGTGTATATACATACAGACACACACACACAGCTCTGGCCAAAAGTTCTGCATCACCTACAATTTTAGGATTGAGACAATAATTAAAAACAAACAAACAAAAAAAAAAAAAAAAAAAACGATATGAAGATCATTTAGAACTTTCGTTTAACATGATGAAATCAAAGAAACTACAAAACAGTATCGCTACCAGAAGCCATAATAGCAGCAGAGTATTTCAGGTTAGATTTTGAAATGTCGCATTTTTCAGTTTTTGTCAGTTTTTCATTAAGTGTATGGGAAAACTACAAAGCAGCATGTAATTCAGTATGTTAACGTAACATCAGTCAGCAGGTTTCATTCAGCTTTATGAAACAAAGTTTGTTAATGCAAAACTTTTAGCCAAAGCTGCATGCATATATATATATATATATATATATATATATATATATATATATATATATATATATTATATATATATATATATATATATATATATATCGGGGGGTAAGAAGCATAATCTTCAATAATTAAAATAAAGTCAAATATATAGATAATTTAAATGCTTTGAATTTCCTCCCAGCAATGTGTGTGTTGTATTTATCTATTTATTTGATTTATCTAAATGACCCAAACGTTTCGCTGCTTCACTTAGCTTCACTGTTAAATGCACCCTCGTTGTTATGCTGAACGAGGGACGGCGACGCACCAGAGGAACTGTTTGTGCCGCTGTATTCTCTTCCCACTCTCTGTGAATGTCACTCCTTCTCAGCTTTAATAAAGACCATTTTAAAAAGATGCTAAACAATCCCACAGCGAACTCAAGCCTTTTAAGTAAAGGACCTAGAAAAGCACACTTGTAGGTTCTCTGTTAATAAAGACACTGAAGCAAGGGATTGCCAATACGCATCACTTCTGGACTGAAACTCTGGTGGAAGAACTAATCACAACGGCACCCCCTGGTGGATGTACGGAACATTAAAAGGAAATGAAAAAAACTGCTTTTCAATTGAACACAAGTTTGAAGACTAATAAAAGGCGCAGTGCCCTAACTGGGTAACTAAAAAAATAAAGTTACCTGTATTTATATTGGAATATCAAAAACAGAGTTATTATATGGAGTAATATTATGCTTCATTATCTAAACAAATACGATGATGGATTAAAGATTAATTCTCAAACTGAACGCAGTTGGGATTCAAGGAAACACATGTACATGGATTAGGGAGTGGTTAACATGTAGAAAACAGAAAGTACTGATTAGAGGAAAAACCTCAGAATGGAGTGTGGTAACCAGCGGTGTACCACAGGGATCAGTATTAGGTCCTCTGCTATTCCTAATCTACATTAATGATTTAGATTCTGGTATAGTAAGCAAACTTGTTAAATTTGCAGACGACACAAAAGTAGGAGGAGTGGCAAACACTGTTGCAGCAGCAAAGGTCATTCAAAATGATCTAGACAAGATTCAGAACTGGGCAGACACATGGCAAATGACATTTAATAGAGAAAAGTGTAAGGTACTGCACGCAGGAAATAAAAATGTACATTATAAATATCATATGGGAGATACTGAAATTGGAGAAGGAATCTATGAAAAAGACCTAGGAGTTTTTGTTGACTCAGAAATGTCTTCATCTAGACAATGTGGGGAAGCTATAAAAAAGGCTAACAAGATGCTCGGATACATTGTGAAAAGTGTTGAATTTAAATCAAGGGAAGTAATGTTAAAACTGTACAATGCACTAGTAAGACCTCATCTTGAATATTGTGTTCAGTTCTGGTCACCTCGCTATAAAAAAGATATTGCTGCTCTAGAAAGAGTGCAAAGAAGAGCGACCAGAATTATTCCGGGCTTAAAAGGCATGTCATATGCAGACAGGCTAAAAGAATTGAATCTGTTCAGTCTTGAACAAAGAAGACTACGTGGCGACCTAATTCAAGCATTCAAAATTCTAAAAGGTATTGACAGTGTCGACCCAAGGGACTTTTTCAGCCTGAAAAAAGAAACAAGGACCAGGGGTCACAAATGGAGTTTAGAAAAAGGGGCATTCAGAACAGAAAATAGGAGACACTTTTTTACACAGAGAATTGTGAGGGTCTGGAATCAACTCCCCAGTAATGTTGTTGAAGCTGACACCCTGGGATCCTTCAAGAAGCTGCTTGATGAGATTTTGGGATCAATAAGCTACTAACAACCAAACGAGCAAGATGGGCCGAATGGCCTCCTCTCGTTTGTAAACTTTCTTATGTTCTTATGTTCTTATTTAAACGTCCCAAACAGCTAAGTGCCAGGCTGGAGAAGCGTACAGTTCCTTACTCGTCAGGGAAGTGAGGAAACTCCTCTTCAAATGGAATATTTGTAATTCCCTGGACAGCTTCATTCTACTGGGCAGGACAATCCATACAGCAGGGCTCTCTTTGCTCGGAGATCGCCGGGGTGCTTAGTGAGTTTAAATCTTTGGGGAGTGAATACAGCTTCAGAAACGTTAAAGATCTGATGTCACTTCCGCATCATGTGTGCTGTTCCAGCACCCACTGCCAACACAAGCAATACCTCATGCTCACCCACAGCACAAATACTGCTGCTTACTTCTTCTTGTTTTTGTATATATACAGCGTGCGCAAACACCCACACGCACGGACACTGCACTACACTAATGAGGAGATCAAAGACGGGACACAATCAGTCAGTCAAGGGTTTCATACTAACCAGAGTGTCTCAAGTAAACTCAATTAGTTATAACTATTATATGAACGATGATTTCAGATTTTCGTTTTTTTATTTTGCAGTGATGGATTTTAATAAAAAGTCAGTTATTATGTTGCTTTTGGACTTCAGTGAAATCAGTTATTCAGCACCGCGCTGTGAATGGGAGCTTTTGTGACGTGCTTATTGAACCCGCTATCGCAGGACGAGTACAGTTCACACCCAAGCCAGGCTCAACCTCAGGTGGAAAGCTGGTGTGTTAACTGGCTCTCTGATTAAGCTCAGTTTGACCCACTCAGAATATGATCTGAACAGGCTGGAATGGCCAGCTCAATCCTAGCCTGTCCGGTCTGAGTACCCTCCTCTTCATTCCCCTTTATCATCGCAGAGGTACATCACAGACACCCGAAGATCAAAATCGATGTCAGAAAAACACTAAACCAACACAGAACAGAAAACAAGGAGCTTTAGCTGTGAGCAGCTATGAAGGCATCTGGGTTGATTTGATTTATTTACTTGAATTATTGCTGTGTGATGAGGAGCGCTGATAAACGTACCAAGAGTCTGAGCTTCAATTGCATGTATAACCTGCTTTGTCTCTTCCTGGAACACAGAAATAAGCGGCAAGCAGCAGCTGTAACTAGGGGCCGGAGGAACTGTCCAGGCATGCCGCTGTGGCTACCCATTGCTGTTTCCACTCCCCATTACTTAGGACTTCTCTGATAAGTCACAGTTTCCCCTCTCCATGGACCCACCCCAGGCAAGGAAACGCTGAACAAATGAAGACAGGCTCAAACGAATCCATCAAGCTGAAGTCCGATGGCAATGCCAGCCAGCCAGGGATCCAGGTGGCGTGGAGTTAACCAATGACTCATATTTTCTCCAAGTAATTACCGCAGCTCCTGTCTGCTTACCTAACCACAAAACAATCTATCAGCCTTGCAATGAGCCAGACAACAACTCTCTTTCAGGGCCTGTTCACCTGGGCTCCTTACAGGGAGGAAAGCAATCACAGGGGCAAAACAGGAGCAATCAAACGCCATGTGGAAACAAGTGGGGCTTTTGTACTGTTACCATACAGCTTTTAACATAAAGCTCGTGCAGTATGCAGGTCTGTATGGACTGCAGGACACACGAGCTGTTCCAGGACAGAATGCAATGTATTCCTGCTGTCTCTCTCTGACGCGTTTCTCACAGAGCGCGCTACACAATCTCTATTGAACCTGCTGATGGAAACATGCTTTAACACAACCCTGCGGAAACCCTGCAGAGCTCTATTTAAAATGCTAGAAACATATAGAGAGTGGCCCTGGCGTGCACGCTGCACCGGCCTCTCCTCAACAAATGGACAGCCAATGCATTCTGCCCATGTTTTAGAATACGCTATTCAAAGCAGCTCCAGAGAAGCAGGTCTTCCTTTAAGGTTATTATGATGAGAAGTGAACATGCCAGCGGTCCAGCAAAGAAAGCACCCCCGTGTGCCAGTTTAATTTAGGCATGTCAGTCATTTCTGATGTTCTCAAGTGTGAGGTCATCGGAATGCACCCTGCTTCCACTGAGTGAAAAGCTCAAGCAGCTTCAAAAAGCACAGGTTTGAGTATTCAGCATCTTATCCACCCCCTGCGCACCCCAGGACCGTGTCAGATACATTCTAATCGAACTCCAACAGCGATTTACAAAGCACATGTCTTTACTGAACAGCGAATAGTAAAGCAAATTGCATTTTCAGTCAGATAGCACTGTACTTGACCTGTCTGTCATTTCTCAACGTTGGGGTTCACCTCAAACTCCCCCCTCAAACTGTATATATACCCCAAAATACACACAATGCAAACTTTCAGCTGGAATTGGACTTTGGTCTCCATGCAGGAAAAGAGAGGAGAGGAAAGGAGAGGGGGGCTTCTGTTATCCCATACTAGACTATATCTCTTGACATAAAGTCCTCTTAAGAATAACTGATTGGAACAGAGCTAAACCATTACAACAAGCATTTTACTATTGAATAAAATCTACTTTGGCTACAGGTCTCATCTAGTCTAGTCACCCAACAGCCTTCAAATTCAGTTTTGCTTGACTAATGCATTCAATTCAATCAATGCGAAGGAGCTGGTAACAGTGCCATTTACTGACACACAATGATCTCAAATACTGCAGCCTAATTGGCTGAGGCAGTATTATTATAATCGGTCTGCTGTAGTTAAGGTATAAGCTACTTATTTGTCCTCCAGAACCCTTTTCACATGTTACGCGTCACATAAAACTTAACAGAGAACAGAAACATATTTGTGGTTTTCCTCCCCAAACATCACAACTTTAAGCCAAGGACATTCCACCTTTGCAGTCTTCAGGTTTACTAGCTTAGCCAGCTCTTAAGCGGTTACTTGCATTT
Source organism: Polyodon spathula (assembly GCF_017654505.1). Taxonomy (NCBI): domain Eukaryota; kingdom Metazoa; phylum Chordata; class Actinopteri; order Acipenseriformes; family Polyodontidae; genus Polyodon; species Polyodon spathula. The sequence goes on along the minus strand of NC_054556.1, from coordinate 27,468,082 downwards.
CCATTAAATAAAACAAACATGGGCTCCACGCAGCAAGCTCTCTTTAATCTCTGGAGAGCAGCTATCATGCCAGAGCTCTGCAGAAACGTCTCAGAGCAATAAATCATGTGATGGGATTGTTGATACACTCCTTAAAGATCCTAACGAGGAGCAACCTGTGCATGCAAAAATAAGTACCTGTCTACTGCTGAAGGGAATTCGCTAGTCGTTGCACTTAACAACTCTCTGCAAAAGAGGAAAGCAGGCATTTCCCATTGGCAATGAAGGCAGTGATCCTGTTTATTTTCACCTCTGTCGTACTGCACGCCTTCGTGTTCAATGTGATTGAAGCTGTTTCAGACTGGAGCCTATGGGAATTTCAAAGCACCTTTACACCACTAGAACTCACAGAGTTTTAGCAACATTCTATTAGCCTGTCGTGTGCTTCTTTACATGCACAAAATAGATTGCAGCATCAAAAAATGCATACTCTGGTCTAGAGTCAGGAATGAGGGAATCAAAGAATGGGCTGTGAACAAACTGCTTTACAATTGTATTAGCAGGCCAGCATTTTGCATCTGCCTAACTGAAGACTGCAGCAGCAGGAGTTCCTCCATTCACAGTCCTCAGCTCTTGGCTCTAGTTTGACCACCTAAGAAACGGCATCCTCATCAGTGGGTTTGTTTCATGGCACTTTGTTTCTTCAGCTTTTAGTGGAGCTCTGGGGCGTATTCAAGGCTCTGTTCCACTGCTCACTGGCTCCTCTGAGCCTTCTTCATGAGCGTTTAAAGTAAATGTTCACATAAGATCAGGTATCCGTCTAGCACAGAGTCACAGCAGCAATTCAAAGGAGATCTATTATGTGTCTTCCAAATTGTAGCTCCTCTAAAACCCATCCATCTTCTATAATCCTTCCACTGGTGGAAGCAAAGAAAACACGTCAGGAAAGCTCTGCTTTTATCAGCAGCCTGCTGCAGTTAGGCGCTCGTTCAAAGCCAATCAGCGTCAGCATTTTAGCGAGAACCTCTCATATTTAAAACAGAGACACTGAACTTCTTTTTCAGTGTAAAAGGCTGCGGTGCAGCATCTGAGGTTGCTCTTGGCAGCTGCTGCACACCAGCACACTGAGAGCGATAAAAAAAATAAAGGAAAGTGTTTGAAACGGTGAGGTCTTAAGTAATAAGACACAGAGCAGTGCAAAGCTCCTAGTGCTGGGGTATGGAAGTGCGGTTCTCCTGCTACAGTGAGCCTCAGAACTGACCCTACAAAGCAGAGTACTGTCCCAGTCTCAAGCAGTGTGTAACACTGATTCAGAAGCAGAAGAACTCAACTGTGTAACCCTCTGCTCTGCACTCTCACTCTGTGCAGTTTGACAAATAGGCATTGCACTTTCACTAAGGGGCTTTTTCTTGTTTCTTTGTTTTTTTAAATCGAAGCAGTTAGTTTAATGACAGTGTGTGTAGTGTTTAATTACTCGTTACTTACTCAAGTTAAAAGAGTTCAAAGTCCCATACACCGCTGTAGCATTGTCCCCTTATGTTTCAGGGATTATTATTATTATTATTATTATTATTATTATTATTATTGTTCATCGTTATTGATCAACAATACACTAACATTGACACTAGTGTTCAATAACAAATCGACTTGAAACATGAGAATTAATTAATACACTGACACTGACACTAGCGTTCAATAACAAATCGACTTGAAACATGAGAATTAATTAATACACTGACACTGACACCAGCGTTCAATAACAAAGCGACTTGAAACATGAGAATTAATTAATACACTGACACTGACACTAGCGTTCAATAACAAAGCGACTTGAAACATGAGAATTAATTAATACACTGACACTGACACTAGTGTTCAATAACAAATCGACTTGAAACATGAGAATTAATTAATACACTGACACTAGTGTTCAATAACAAATTGACTTGAAACATGAGAATTAATTAATACACTGACACTAGTGTTCAATAACAAAGCGACTTGAAACATGAGAATTAATTAATACACTGACACTGACACTAGCATTCAATAACAAATCGACTTGAAACATGAGAATTAATTAATACACTGACACTGACACCAGCGTTCAATAACAAATCGACTTGAAACATGAGAATTAATTAATACACTGACACTGACACTAGCATTCAATAACAAATCGACTTGAAACATGAGAATTAATTAATACACTGACACTGACACTAGCGTTCAATAACAAATCGACTTGAAACATGAGAATTAATTAATACACTGACACTGACACTAGCGTTCAATAACAAATCGACTTGAAACATGAGAATTAATTAATACACTGACACTGACACTAGCGTTCAATAACAAAGCGACTTGAAACATGAGAATTAATTAATACACTGACACTGACACTAGCGTTCAATAACAAATCGACTTGAAACATGAGAATTAATTAATACACTGACACTAGTAGTTCAATAACAAATTGACTTGAAACATGAGAATTAATTAATACACTGACACTGACACTGTTCAATAACAAATCGACTTGAAACATGAGAATTAATTAATACACTGACACTGACACCAGCGTTCAATAACAAATCGACTTGAAACATGAGAATTAATTAATACACTGACACTGACACTAGCGTTCAATAACAAATCGACTTGAAACATGAGAATTAATTAATACACTGACACTAGCGTTCAATAACAAATCGACTTGAAACATGAGAATTAATTAATACACTGACACTGACACTAGCGTTCAATAACAAATCGACTTGAAACATGAGAATTAATTAATACACTGACACTGACACTAGCATTCAATAACAAATCGACTTGAAACATGAGAATTAATTAATACACTGACACTAGCGTTCAATAACAAATCGACTTGAAACATGAGAATTAATTAATACACTGACACTGACACCAGCATTCAATAACAAATCGACTTGAAACATGAGAATTAATTAATACACTGACACTGACACTAGCGTTCAATAACAAATCGACTTGAAACATGAGAATTAATTAATACACTGACACTGACACCAGCGTTCAATAACAAATCGACTTGAAACATGAGAATTAATTAATACACTGACACTGACACTAGCGTTCAATAACAAATCGACTTGAAACATGAGAATTAATTAATACACTGACACTGACACTAGCGTTCAATAACAAATCGACTTGAAACATGAGAATTAATTAATACACTGACACTGACACCAGCGTTCAATAACAAAGCGACTTGAAACATGAGAATTAATTAATACACTGACACTAGCGTTCAATAACAAATCGACTTGAAACATGAGAATTAATTAATACACTGACACTGACACTAGCATTCAATAACAAATCGACTTGAAACATGAGAATTAATTAATACACTGACACTGACACTAGCATTCAATAACAAATCGACTTGAAACATGAGAATTAATTAATACACTGACACTAGCGTTCAATAACAAATCGACTTGAAACATGAGAATTAATTAATACACTGACACTGACACTAGCGTTCAATAACAAATCGACTTGAAACATGAGAATTAATTAATACACTGACACTGACACCAGCGTTCAATAACAAATCGACTTGAAACATGAGAATTAATTAATACACTGACACTGACACTAGCGTTCAATAACAAATCGACTTGAAACATGAGAATTAATTAATACACTGACACTGACACTAGCGTTCAATAACAAATCGACTTGAAACATGAGAATTAATTAATACACTGACACTAGCGTTCAATAACAAATCGACTTGAAACATGAGAATTAATTAATACACTGACACTGACAAATCGACTTGAGAGAATTCAATAACAAATCGACTTGAAACATGAGAATTAATTAATACACTGACACTGACACTAGCGTTCAATAACAAATCGACTTGAAACATGAGAATTAATTAATACACTGACACTAGCGTTCAATAACAAAGCGACTTGAAACATGAGAATTAATTAATACACTGACACTGACACTAGCGTTCAATAACAAATCGACTTGAAACATGAGAATTAATTAATACACTGACACTAGTGTTCAATAACAAAGCGACTTGAAACATGAGAATTAATTAATACACTGACACTGACACCAGCGTTCAATAACAAATCGACTTGAAACATGAGAATTAATTAATACACTGACACTAGTGTTCAATAACAAAGCGACTTGAAACATGAGAATTAATTAATACACTGACACTGACACCAGCATTCAATAACAAATCGACTTGAAACATGAGAATTAATTAATACACTGACACTAGCGTTCAATAACAAAGCGACTTGAAACATGAGAATTAATTAATACACTGACACTAGCGTTCAATAACAAATCGACTTGAAACATGAGAATTAATTAATACACTGACACTGACACTAGCGTTCAATAACAAATCGACTTGAAACATGAGAATTAATTAATACACTGACACTAGCGTTCAATAACAAATCGACTTGAAACATGAGAATTAATTAATACACTGACACTGACACCAGCATTCAATAACAAATCGACTTGAAACATGAGAATTAATTAATACACTGACACTGACACTAGTGTTCAATAACAAATTGACTTGAAACATGAGAATTAATTAATACACTGACACTGACACTAGCGTTCAATAACAAATTGACTTGAAACATGAGAATTAATTAATACACTGACACTAGTGTTCAATAACAAATCGACTTGAAACATGAGAATTAATTAATACACTGACACTGACACTAGCATTCAATAACAAATCGACTTGAAACATGAGAATTAATTAATACACTGACACTGACACATGAGAATTAATTAATACAGCACTGACACTAGCGTTCAATAACAAATCGACTTGAAACATGAGAATTAATTAATACACTGACACTGACACTAGCGTTCAATAACAAATCGACTTGAAACATGAGAATTAATTAATACACTGACACTGACACTAGCGTTCAATAACAAATCGACTTGAAACATGAGAATTAATTAATACACTGACACTGACACTAGCGTTCAATAACAAATCGACTTGAAACATGAGAATTAATTAATACACTGACACTGACACTAGCGTTCAATAACAAATTGACTTGAAACATGAGAATTAATTAATACACTGACACTGACACTAGTGTTCAATAACAAATTGACTTGAAACATGAGAATTAATTAATACACTGACACTGACACCAGTGTTCAATAACAAATCGACTTGAAACATGAGAATTAATTAATACACTGACACTGACACCAGCGTTCAATAACAAATCGACTTGAAACATGAGAATTAATTAATACACTGACACTAGTGTTCAATAACAAAGCGACTTGAAACATGAGAATTAATTAATACACTGACACTAGTGTTCAATAACAAAGCGACTTGAAACATGAGAATTAATTAATACACTGACACTAGTGTTCAATAACAAATCGACTTGAAACATGAGAATTAATTAATACACTGACACTGACACCAGCGTTCAATAACAAATCGACTTGAAACATGAGAATTAATTAATACACTGACACTGACACTAGCGTTCAATAACAAAGCGACTTGAAACATGAGAATTAATTAATACACTGACACTGACAGTAGCGTTCAATAACAAAGCGACTTGAAACATGAGAATTAATTAATACACTGACACTGACACCAGCGTTCAATAACAAATCGACTTGAAACATGAGAATTAATTAATACACTGACACTGACACCAGTGTTCAATAACAAAGCGACTTGAAACATGAGAATTAATTAATACACTGACACTAGTGTTCAATAACAAAGCGACTTGAAACATGAGAATTAATTAATACACTGACACTAGCGTTCAATAACAAAGCGACTTGAAACATGAGAATTAATTAATACACTGACACTAGCGTTCAATAACAAAGCGACTTGAAACATGAGAATTAATTAATACACTGACACTGACACTAGCGTTCAATAACAAATCGACTTGAAACATGAGAATTAATTAATACACTGACACTAGCGTTCAATAACAAAGCGACTTGAAACATGAGAATTAATTAATACACTGACACTAGCGTTCAATAACAAAGCGACTTGAAACATGAGAATTAATTAATACACTGACACTGACACTAGCGTTCACAGTAACAATGAAAGGGGGGCATTGTTTTAGTGAGCTTGGAAAACACAGGAAGCACTTAAGCAGTTTATTTTTCACGTTGTGTTTAGAAACAGCCGGCTTAGCTCTGGGAATTATCAGATTTAACTTTCTGCCCAGGCTGTGCTGTGTGCCAATTAACCAGCTGGATTAAAAACTCTTCTGAGAGCAGCCTCCTCCTCCATGAAATATCTGTTAAATTCAATAAATAATATATTTTTTGTTGTTTTCATTATTGTGGGTTATGAAATATGCAAAATAAATAAATAAATAAATAAAAGGTTTCTTTTTGGTCAACCCATTTCTTTTTTCACTTCAGATATTGATGAATTAACTGTTGCACACTGGCAATGCATTCGCACACAATCCCAGGACAGTGTAACTACGGTCTTTATATTGTAGCGTCTCGCTATGGAGCTGCGGTGGTGTCTCTTTCCACTGTCTAGTCTCGTCACTGTTTGCAATTCAGTTCACACAGAACAGACACATATAACTGTTATTTAGACGTGTTACAAATGAAGAAGAAGAAAGCGCATTTGATTCACTGGCGACAAAAGCCTTTGCTGTGAGTTTAGGCCACTTTAGCTTCACCTTTTAATTCTGACTGATGCATTTGGATTTGGTGAAACAGCCTTCTCGACAGGCCATGCCAAATTTATTTTCGATAGCCCAACTGACTTCTAGTGAAACCTTTTTTTCTTCTTTGCCCGTTATCGGTGGTGAAAGCCAGGTCCAGCTGTAGGCTCTAGTTCAAATGTGGTGGAGTTCTGAATACGACAAGGTTGGCCAGCCAGAAAGAAAGAAAAGGTATGCCAAGCGATGCCAAGGCACCTCACTTCGAGTCACTGAAACTGTAGCAACAGCGCAGGTTGACAGGAACACATATTAGCACAAGGCTCTGGAAATGAGGAGCATCCAGATGTTCCTGCAGCCTCAGATAGCGCTCGTTGAAAACCTAGAAAGCAGGTGAGGGTTGGCTGAACTTCTGACTTGCTGTTTCCACAGGAAAACAGAATCACCTGCCCCACCACTGGCAGCCAGGTGGCAAGTCTGCCAGGAAGTCAAACTGAAGGGCTGTTCTGACCATTCTGGAATGATTACCACACCATCCTCAGATAACAACTGACGTGGACTTAAAAGAGAACTTGCAGGCAGTAACTGTGACTTTAATAGTTTGGTGGCCAATCTCTCTGTTTATGTTGGACTACAATACCTTAGCTAAACTGCTTGAATGAAGAGCTTGGGAACCAGGATTGAGAACTATGGGTCATCCCCCTCCTCCATTGCCACGTTGAAATTAACAGAAGGAACGCAGACGTTCTCACTAATGAGAATCAGATTACACAAAACCCATTTATTGTCTCAGAATCCAGTGTGTCAGCCAGAAGAAATGCTCCAGCCCCGAGCTCTAAAACACGTCTCTGGAAGCCATATCTAGATGGTCCAGCCCTGCCAAGTTTCAGACGACTGGAAGCGCATTTCAAATAAAGAACGAAATGCTGTTGCTGCCACAGGCAGTTGTCATTTCCATGTGTTTTCAGTTGAAATGTTTGTTCAGCCTGTTGGAAACTTTTTTTTTTTTTTTAATAGTTCAAACAGTTCATATTTAAATGTTGTCATACAGTTTTTGAATTGTTTAAACTTTTGAGTCGGCCCTGGGAAAATACACCACTTTAAAACAATCATGGATTTGCGTTGATGTTAATCTGGGTATATATTTTTGGGATGTTCCATAATTTGAAACACGCATTACTGCATGCATACACAGTAATTTTTTTTTATTATTTCCTGTATGTAAAAGCTTGTCAACAACTACAGTAAATAGCTGTTAATCACATGAAGTTTAGAAAGCAGTCACATTTATTTATTTATTTCCTCCATACTCTTTAATTAAGGTAGGCATTGGCAGGTACAGCTATGCAGTCAATTCACTATTTTGGTATATTCTTGACTTTGATGCCTGTTGAGTTTAAAGTTTAAAAAGTGCTCAAGTTTGGAAAAACCACAACCAATGTATTATGTAGCCCTTAGCTTGGCTGTGCTTGTCTCGGCTGAAATAGAAATATGCAGAGATGGCGCGCAGTCTGTTTAAAGTTGTTTCTCCAGGTCAGCGTCCCCTCTGAGATTATTGCAGTTTTCTGTACAGTGCCACGTTTGTGTGCTACCTCAAGAAAGTCAACAACACCAAACTGAGCCTTTAATGGGTGAGTTCCCCAGACTAAACGGAGCTGTGTAATTTATGACTGCTTTCTTTCTCAGGCTTTCTCACAGAAACAGGAGTGGATCTAGGGAAGCTGTGTGTTTGCTCTCTGGTCTTTATCAATCACTGTTTATTAATCAAAGTCGTAGAAGTGATAGCAGGGTTTGCACAAGGAAAGGGGCTGGGAGGTGCAGAACAATGCACTTCATCTTGGTACAACTGGACTCACTAAATTACTAAGCCACTGCCAGATCTTTGATTAATTCGACTTGGGTTGTTTTCCCTCGTAACAGTTTGTGTTTATGCAGTAACTACTGCTTTAAAATTTCCATTCATCTTTCATAAAGATCCTTCTGCATCGTTTATGAGTGTTTACCTCAGCTTCACTGTAGTGATTTCCACCACACACTCCTCAAGGAAGACCCTGGCTGCATCGTGTGTGAATGTGCTGCACATCATCCTTCACAGCTGGGGCAGGCTCATGGCAAGGAGACAGTCTTCTCCACATCAATCGGGGCTGAGAAACAGCATTGTGGGTAAAATGAAACACAGACTGATATAACTGCACTGTTGGAAGGTCTCATCTCAGCAGAGCTGTAAAAAGCAGCAGTCACAGGTTATTCTAGAACGATGTGTTTCTTCCATAATTCATCGCAGGTCCTGTTGGATACATGAGACGAACCCTGCCACACCTGTGCGGCTTGCAGAATCCAAATGATTAATGGCAGCGTGATTGTAATTTTAAATATTTATTGGTTCCAGACTGCTGGAATATAACAGAGGCGTGCTGAGCTCAAATCCTGTGCCCCTGGAGAATTTCACTTTCATTTGTTTTTATTTCCTAACTTCTCCCATCAGAAGCTTTCTTCACCCTTTTCTGAACACAATCTGAAACTTATTTTTTTCTTAGTGACAGCCATGACAAACAGAACAAACTGCAGGATGCCCAGCGCTCACAGCTATTGTCTGGCGCAGGTACAATGCTGTATATTAACTTGAAATTGGCTTTTCTTCGAGCAGCAGGGCTGGAGAGCTTTCGACTAGCGCTGTTTCACCCTTAGCATTGAAAGGTGGCTGTGTGGAGACCAGCACCTGCATGATATTCATCACCAGCCCCAGCGCCTGTCTTGTAATTGAGCTTTCTTTAAACTCTTTCAAGCTGACTTCATATACCATCACACGTTCATGGATTCAGGATGAAAATGGAACGCTGTTGTACAGAAGGGAAAAAAATCTCTCCCAATAAGACACTTCAGGTGTCTGCCATGGCCAGCACAATCCTCGGATCCTGATCGCATTCACTAACTTTGTGATGAACCTGCGCAACACATATCATCATTGTGACGATCATTAGCATAGTATTGAAATGATCAGGAGTCTGAAGTTGAATATATTGTTCCTCCTTTTTAGCTGCGTGAACAACTACTGTTAGCAACCCTACAGTCTCAAATGTGACTCTGTTAATTCAGAGCAGATTCAGCAGGGTTCTGACTGCTTGAATTCCTGGCACCTGCATTACCACTTCAATAATATAACTGTGCAAGGGAAGTTCTGAAAAACCAGGACCGTGTGCAGCATGGCTGGTTCGAGCTTCTAACCTGTCACAATCCGCACCAAGAGAGATCTTCTAGCACACTGTTATCTGAACTATCGCTAGAACCTCAATCTGGATCCTGTGGTTCTTCAACGCAGCTTCGTCTCTTAAAAATGGAACTGCTGCAAAATCTTAAGACTCTCCTCTCTCCCCTCCTGTCTCCGTTCTCCTCTCCCCTCTTCCCTCTCCCCTCTCCCCCTCCCCGCTCTCCTCTCCTGTCCCCGTTCTCCTCTCCCCTCTCTCCCTCCCCGCTCTCCTCTCCCCTCCCCGCTCTCCCCTCTCTTTAAATGCTGAACAAACAGCAATTTTCAAAAGAAAATCAACAACATGAAGGAAGTTTCTCACCTACATAAACGGCCTTTCAAGATCAGCTCACACAGACAACTCAAACATGAGCTCCCCCTCTCTCCCTCTGTGAAAACATCCCCGCTTCAAAGCCCCAAGTGTTTTGGGTTATTTTCTGTGTGCATGCTGTGGGGTACGTGTGTTATTTTTCTCAATCTTTCATGCAGAAGTGCATTACATATTTTGTGATTTTTGGAATGGGCGAGGGCAGGAAACCACCCCACGCTTGGATACCTTTGAACAATTTGTAGAGGCAGCGATGCACAGCTTTGCTTATTTTACAGTGTGGGAGCTGTGAAATGAGGTTCTTATCCAGCATTCATCTCATATGGAGCTCCTGCCAGTTGTCAGTTACAGGTTTTCTTTTTTAACTTGCATTGATATTAGCATTACTTTTGGAACACTTGTCTTTCACTGTTCTGCTTTGCAGCTGGTGGTCCAAATTAAGGAGCGACTGAGAAATTGTTCCACTTATAACATTGATGGCCTGGTTGATTGCATTGTTACGGTGTATGAAAATCCAAAAATTCATGGGGGATAGGATTTGCACGCTGAAGCGTAACATTTAAAAATGCAGGTGCTTCTTTCATGTATGCTTGTATAATTATTTCCAGATCACTGTGCTTTTACTATTCATGATATTAAGATTGAACTGGGAGGTCGGGTATTCATAAAGCATTAACATGCCAGTAAATGCAATGCAGTCATACTTAATTAGCGCCCGAGCAATGCTTTCTGAATTCAGAATGCGCCTACACTGTCCACTGGAATCCTGTGAAATCCTACACTCCACTTCAACTTAGAGATCAGTGTGAAGATGAGCTGATTAAAAAGGATTGGCGGAACGAAATTCATTTCTTCCATCCGTTTTTTTTTTTTTTTTTCTGTGCTAGCAGGAGTGAACTTTAAAATATTTTGGCTTGGTTAACATGTTACAATTATACACACAGAGACTGAAGGGGAAATAAACGTTCCTTTCAGTCTGGGTGCAAGCAGGAATAGAAAACAAAACGCTCTTGAAATAACCGAGAAATACATTACTGTGTGAGAATATATTCTGAGCCCTATATAACTGTGCTTATATATATATATATAATGCTAGCAAGTACTCCAAGGTTCGGATAAGGGAGCAATCAATTAAGGGGCTCGGACTGGCCCACGCAGATACACACTTACAATCTCAAAAGAAAAACGAACCCAACACTACTTCAATACACTCTTCTACAGGTAAAGGAAGCCTTGTAGCTGCTGTTAATATAACAATCTGCCAAAGTTAGATGGAATGTGTCACTAAAAGTGTATTTATTTGAAAAAGCATTAGGGACATGAAGACACTCATCACAGTACTTCACAGTGATGAGGTAAGCCTGCTGCATTTTTTTCTTCTTTAAAGCTAAACATAATGATTATTGTCCAGGGGGGTCCCCCGGTGGAGGCCACCTCCCCCCGACAACTAAATCCTCAAATTCTCTTTCTCTTTTTGTTTGTCAATCAAAGTGTTCACTTCGCCCACCCCCACCCCACGGGGGGGATGGAAACATGACATCATGCTTCTAACACCCTCCTATCTGAGAAAGCCCGCTTCCCAACACTTTGCTTTTTCAGGTGCCTAATTTCATGCAAGTGACAATTCATCAGAAATAGTTTCCAGGACCACTTTGGGATAAAAAGAAAAAAAAAAAAAAAAGTAAAAACATCAAATCACAACAGGGATCGTAGGAATCCTTTAAAAAGAGATTTCACTTCACATCTGTCAAGGGAGACCGAACTCACCCCACAAATCAACACATTCAACGCAGCGGAGCACTTTATAACAATGACAGGAGTTCCCCTGTCTGTCTGCAGCACCGGTGACATGGGGTGACAGTTCAGACAGCAGAGACGCGCTCTCAGCTCTCCCTGATAACCCGTGCCATGCCACGGTAAATGCATGGTACAGTCCTAGTGAACTGTAGCGAGGGCTGGAACACTGAGAGTCTCTGAGACGCATTTCTTCTGATGGATCAGGGGGTGCTGTGATTCCTCCACACATAGCACACTGGCGTGAACGAGACCGCTCCCCGCTGGTATTAACTTTGTATTTTCCATACGCCAATGTTTAATGAAGGGTGCTGGGAGGGGTTGAGGGGTTCTTGAAGTTGAGTAATCGCTTCATCAGCATGGGGCTCTGCTGCCCTGTCTGCAACTCCACGTCAATCACCATCTGAAAACAATCGACTGCATCTCTCCTTACTACCAACACAAGGCTGGGACGTCAATCAGTCAGTACTGTGCCGCTGGGGAGTTTTGTTCAAGTCTCAGGTTTGAGAGGCAAGTGTTTTTTCCACTACCTTACCTGGCACTCCCACGGGTTAGGGAGGCAAACCCAGCAGGGACTCCTCATCGCGCTACAGCAGACCTGCCAGCCAGGTGGCTAGTGGACACCTGCAGAGCTGGCCTTTGTCCTCAAGAAGCCGGCAGCTCGCTGACATCCACTCTCAGGTTCCTGGGTGTAAAAGAGGAAAGTGGCTTGGCCGTGGGATCACAGACATTTTCCTTTACAGAGGTAGAGCTAGCCAGAACACAGCCTGTAATCAATGCAATGGCAGAGCAGTGTTCCTCTACCACTTAAAAACAAAGAGCAGCAGCATAGCAAGAGCATGGACAAGCACAGGCAAGCATGGAGAATCACAGAGAACTACGGTAAAGTTTTGAAAAGCATATACAGGAAACAGCAACACTGATGCACCGCTAGTAGAGATGCTGGAACTGCAATCCTCACAATCTACTGCTTGACTGCATTTTTAGAATATAGCTTGGTAAATGTCAAGTGAAGAAAAATCCTTATGAGAAACGCACCTGTGATAATGTGCCTGTGACGGGGTCTGTGGACCCCACAGTGCTCAAACAGGAATTCAGGGCTGTTTAGAGGTCAATGGCGCATGTGCAATGGGTGTTTTTCCAATGGTACTGCACCCTAGTAAACACGTTGTATGAAATGGGGTTATCTCAGATTTCTTAGACCTAAAAGTAAACAACCCCTTACTTTAATGCCTGACACTGAACTAGCCTTTCCCCCGAAGCGGTGTCGTGTGGGCTCTGTTCTGTGCCTTACTTGGGTCTGTGTGCCTCTGTTGCAGCCGGACTGGTTACTCTGCGGTTCGTGCGCAGTCAGTGCCGTTATTAGCGTAGGACGGATTCCTGTGACATTGCTAGGAGGAGGGGCGCGACTAGGAGTGTGTTATAAAACACTTGCATAATTGTTATTCGAAATAGCTTTTTTCCCACCTGACCGTGTTCCCCTGTAAATGACATAAAGTCTTGCGGACGGCAATGTACCGGCGAGCTGTGCATTGCGCTCTTAGGAGCGCTGTCTGTCTGACAGCTTCGTCAACCCGATCGTTGCAGAAGGTAATGTGTTTTGTGCGTGGATGTGCATGTCTATCTGCACCTTCCCCGCGTGTTTTCTTGAGTTCAGTGTGCTTATGAAATAAATAGTAGCTTGAGAGACCGCTCAAACTAACGGAGTATTTAGTACTGCGTACCACGGTTGTATCATGACAGATGTTACTGTCTGTAGGACTTCTGCCGTCACTAATTTAAGACAGTTCATTTCACTGCACCTGTAGCTATTGTACCTGCAATTGTACACTGGTTCTAGTCTCTCAGCGCAAGTATAATCTTTATGTAGTGAAGGAAAGAAATAAAGAATTGTGCGTGCCTGCTGTGTAAAGGGAAGCAATTACTTACACCGTGTATCTTCTGACTGCACTGTTGGTGTTGGAAGTAGAGTTATGGTAAGGGTTGGAGCTGAGGTTAGAGTTAGTGCTGAGCCCAGCTATGGTTAGGAGTGATTCTTCCATAAAACATTAGTTATTTTTATACTGATATACTGTAGACAACCGTGCTAGAAATAAGACTCCCATTCCATTGCAGTGTGAGCCATTCCTGGTTTTGCTATCAGTTTAATGAAACACACCTGAGCTTGTTACCTATGCACTGTGGCTAGTTCCAAGTAAAACCTTCGTTTGTTTGATAAGCTGCTTTGTTTTTTCAGGCTCGGCTGCCGGGTACCTGTGATTCCAGGCTCCTTTCGGTTTGCACAAGGCCAGAATTGCCTTTCCATTCACTGCCTCATCAGTGCAGGGCTCTACATAGCACTAACCAGGTAACTTATGTGACAGGGAGTGTTGTGTGATGCTCTGCTATTACGGGTTCAGTCTGTAGGAGGTTAAAAGCTCTATAACCGTGACTGCAGAGGAGCCCGGCTGTTTTTCACTGTGGTTAAGACGCTCGCTTGCGGTGCGTGGAGTTGTGTTAATTTTAAACACTTAACACTAATGTTTGAACTCCAAACTATTAACAGCTCTGCGTAATAATGCCTTTGAGCAGAGCCAGAGTGAAGACAGTGTGTGTGTGATTCTTTGAGTGCAGCACTCTATCACTCATGAGCATCCAAGACCTGAGAACTATTAAAATCTGCTGCCTCAGCCAGTCAGGGTGCAGTCTTTGTTTTGGTCGATGCAGCATTATTCTCCGGGTCACAAAACAGTTTCCATTTTTGCATATTGCAATTCTTGAATGCTTGTATGTGTATATTTGTGTATTGTTTATATGTCCTGGTTTATTAAAACTGTGCTTGCTCCCTACAGCTTTTCACAGCAAAAGAAACTCCTCAAACAGCAGCAGAAGAAGAAGTGGGGGCTTTCACCAAGTTAATAGAAGCAATGGGCTTCACAGGACCGCTGAAATACAACAAATGGGTAAACTGGTCTCTCTCCTGTGCTGTGGCTAACTTTTGTACTTGTGATGTTTGCGGTCCTTCGTGGTTTTGATTGCACCCCAAGTAAAGATTTCTTCAGTTTTCAGTGTTAGATCAGACATACCTGAGCTTGTGGCAGTTCAGCACACAGTAAAACCTGGAATGGCTCAGTCCGCTATGCTGTGAGAGTCTCCTGTACTGTGCTGTGTTGTTGTAACTGAGACAGGATCGCCTGTTTTTCCGTGACTCAGTTCACCAAATTTGTGTTTCTCCTTCTTTCCGGTACATGATAAAACGCACATCTGTGTTTACAAAGCAAGATGGTAGCGGTGGGCTACAGTTTCGGAGTTGCACAAGTTCCTGAAACAACACAGCGCAAAGCAGCTGTGGCAGAGCCAAGAGAAGCACAGCCAAGTCCTTTATTTGCCCACTGGCCTTGAGAGTCATTTATTCATGAGGCACATTCCACCGTTATTATAGCATTGTGTGAGCCAGCCAAAATCCTAGCTTTTTATAATGTGTGAATTTGAATGATGTATTTGAAACGTCCGCAGTGTAACAAAGGTGACATAAAATAAATCTGTAAAGCCAATGAAAGCGAGAGACTCAGCTGTGCTTTGGTATTTATGTTAAGTTACGATTGCATTGCTTATAATGAGTAAAAAAATTATATATACATATATATTAATGTGTGTTGCTTCAGACAAGAATTACTGGGGGGGCGTAAATTATTTTTATCGCGGTGTGTTTTTATTTTTTTTCTGCAGAAAATTAAGATTGCAGCTTTGCGCATGTATACCTGCTGCGTGGAGAGGATTAACTATGACGATTTCTTTGAAAGTAAGTACGCGTTCGCTTCAGCTTCGGGTAGGAGTGCATGACTGGGTGGAATTCAACAAGCGACCCGTCTGTGTTGTCTGTGGTTTCTAAAGCGCTGTGTTGTGTTTGCAGAGTTCTCCCTGCCAGACACACTGAACTCCTGGTTTCTTGTGGCACAGCTCCATGTCTGGTGAGTATTGATCTGAAGACAGTACAGTACTTTCCTGTACGTCGGAGGCTACACTGAGGACGTGACGAGGCGTTTGGAACAGGTCAAGCACTCGAGCCTTCTGTTATGTAAACTCTCTCATTCTCAGTTAGAGCACTTCACAGTCCCTACAGGATCATTACTGCGTTTGCCCTTAACTTCTACTTGCCTGGGCACAACTTCCATTTATTTATTTTTTTTCTTTTGTTCTATGTCTTGCTTTCTGATATACTGGATCCCTAAAAATATTTAGATTAGATTCTGGTAAATCCTGAAACAAATTCATGGAAGTTATTTCCTTGTTACTTCCTGTGGGTTATTGCTTTTCAGCATTTCAAGCCTTACTAAAAACAGACACAAAGCCATTTAAAAGGAGATGTCAAGCTATCCCCTGGTCCTATTTATAACCTCTGTATTTATACAGCGTAACCTGAAATAACTGAAGCATTTTTACCAGTTTTTAACCTGTTTTTTAATTTATGATTTTAGCCTCCTGTTACCTTTTAGTTTGTTGCCAACTAGATGGAAAGGTTAAGGTACAGTAAGGACAAGCGTGCATTTGTCATGGACTGGAAATGCTGCTTGAAAGTGGAAAACGTAGGTGGGGAAAGATCCACATCAGCGTGTGAGTGGTTGGAGAGAGAGGATGCATAGTGATTTTTAGCTGACAGCTATCTCAATCCTGTAACCGAGTGACGATATTAACATTCTTCCATAGCTCGGGTGTGACCTTAATCTTGGGCAAAGCTCAATGCTACCCTATTCATTTATTGTGTTTGTCCTCCTATAAACCTCAGGGCTCTGCTCAAAACCCTGTTAAACCCAGTCTGCGGGGCTTTCAATTACAACTGCTTGTGGGTAACGCTTGCCAAATTGTATGCAGGATCTCTTAAAACTGTCCATTGTCAATAAACACTGATCTTTAGCACCTTTCACTCGCCCCGAGGAGAAAAAAAGGAACTCCTTTGTGCTGAAAATAAGACCAGTGTGTAGCGCATTTAATGTACAGTTGTGTAATTCTAATTTAATTTAGACCTCATGCAATGAATGGCTGAGTAATACTGAATGTGAAAAAACCAGACCCAGTTTTCCTGCTCGAGGAGGATTCAGAGGTAGAATTCAGGCACAGTATTAGCAGATAAATGAAAGGGATTCCATTCGTCCTTATGCTTCAATAGATACATATGCAGATATGCAAACAGTCATTTCCAGAGTGGCATGCTCACACTTTTACAAATGCAACACAAGTTTAGCCTCACATGTGCTGTATACTGAGACTGTGCTGTATACAGTATTCTTTCAATAATAAATGACAGACGCTTCAATTTTAGTCTCGGTGTCAAAGCCATGGGTTTTGGTTTACGTTGATCTGCAGTATAGTGTGAGGGATCTCTTCATGTTCCCACTCTGAAGAATGTGCGCATGTGCTCCTATTGCACGTGTCAGACGTTCACCTTGCAGAGGTGTGATGGGAGCCGATTACAGAGTTAAAAAAAAAAAAAAGAGAAAGATAATGGGCAGGAGAGGGTTGGTCCTTCCATGCAGTAAGGGGGGGAATATCTTCTGGTGTGACGGTGTTATAGTTCTGTATCCTTTCTTTCTGTGATTGAGTAGGTCAGCTGTCGGCCGAGGATAAATGACTATTACATTTCTAAAAAACACTGTAATAACTAATAGCTGCCATCTGTGAACACGAATGGTTCTAATGTTAACAGATCATTTATTTCAGCCTCTTAATAGATTACGTTATCCTCAACATGAACGGTGTCATATCAGTTTATAATATGACAATGTTGTTTGGAAAAGCCCAGTTAGCAGTTGCTATAACACACTTGCAATATTATTATTATTGTTATTATTATTCTTGTTAGTAATAATATTTTTTTTGGAGAGAGTGAGAAATGAACGCCTACATTACCTCACCTCGTTGCTTGATAAGTTGTTCCACGACAGCGCGGTACATCAAACAAACGCAGCCTTCTTGAAAGTGAATGGTTTAAAGTGAGTGCCATGACTTATTAGGGAAAGCCACAGTCTCTGTTGCTGTTGTCTGTCTTTTAAATACTGTTGTTGTTCTGTCTCAAAATATACAAAAATACATTAAAAAAAAAAAAAAGGTCACGTTTAATTATTGAGTTAAATAAGAATAACGAGGAGAAGAAGAAATAAATGAACTGTAGGATAATCAGAAGAAAGGATACTGCGAGTCTCTAGAAGGTAAGAGGCTTTAGCAGACACAAAAGCAAACAGCTTTTCCGCATTACAAAGTGTCTGATGTGAGAGTGACTGGTAGGCAATCTACAGGATAAAATAACCTGCGCTAAAGAAATCGGAATAATCCTTTTGTTTGTTGCCCCCACTGCTTTGTGAACATGCCGCACTATGCACAGGAAGAAATCCACTCTCTTGCCCATCTGATCCTCGTTTTGCCGTTAGTTTTCAGTGAACTCTTCTGCTGACAGTTCCGTTCGAGGAGACTAATGTAGCTTTTGCATCTGCACCCTGAGACCAGTGTGTGAAACTCAATTTCCTTCTACAGAAGGAGGTTCAAGAGTAAGCAGCGGGGTTCTGAAAAATAGAGCGTTACACATGTTGCAGGCCACTGTTTAAATAACATGCCTGTCATTCTTCTTTTCATTGTAACATCCTCACAACTTTTTACACTTAGAACTTTAAAGTCTGTTTCAAAGCTCTTTTCAAAATGTTTGCTCTAGTGCTCTGCGGTTTGAGATCTGTCCTCTAAATCACTGCAGGAAGAGCAATTTAAAAATAAATAAAAACATAACAAGTGCTTTATTGTATGTGATTTCTGGTTTGATTTGATTATTTTAAATCCTGTTGCATTTCTTGCCGTGCATGCCTGAGCCTCTAAGCGAGTCTTGTGTGTACTGTAGAGAAGGGTCTGTTTATCTTAATCAAGCTGAAGCACTTCACAGATCTCCAGTAGCTAAAGCTTTGTTAGTAACAATATTATTAAAGCCGGGCCGGAATGATGACGCACAGTAAAACTGGGGTGGATCGTTGCTTCACAGCTGTAATGCATACAATTTGGCAAGCGTTACCCACAAGCAGTTGTAATTGAAAGCCCCGCAGACCGGGTTTAACAGGGTTTTGAGCAGAGCCCTGAGGTTTATAGGAGGACAAACACAATAAATGAATAGGGTAGCATTGAGCTTTGCGCAAGATTAAGGTCACACCCGAGCTATGGAAGAATGTTAATATTGTCAGTCGGTTACAGGATTGAGATAGCTGTGCGGCTGTAATGCATGTGCCTGTCACTGCTGTCTAAAACTGAGAGAAGTACTGGCGATGATGTCACCCTCCTGCCATTGAAGAAATGCCACCTGCAGCCATGCAGCATGAAATCTCTGGGGTCGTGTGCCAGTGCAGGAAGGGTTCGGCTGCACAAGAGGGACGTGTCCAACGCTCGGGTAGCATGCAAAACCTGACATGTGGCTACTCCGGTTGTCATGCCGACGGATGTAGAAAAGAAGGGCCTCTGCGAGCTTCTCTTTGGTCACTGTAATCTGCATCTTCTCAAGGTTGAAGTCTGTGGTTGGGTAGGCTGTTAAAGGCTTTCATTGGAATGTCGTTAAGTGTTTCCAGTGTTCTCGAGCATGAACGCAGTTTCTGTGTTACAGCACTGAGGGCTACCATCCTGTTCTCCCCTCGTGCTTGTACAGTGAACGGTTTCAGAATCTGAAGAGCTTCTGTTGGGACCGGCTCTTTAGTTTGTGCAGAATTGGTTATAGACACCATCCAATTAAAAATGTCATCCCAAAGCCTCCAATGAATTCTCCAGTCGTACAAGACCAGTATTCATCTCTGTGTTCATTTTCATGCAGTTTGGCTTTTTTTTTTAGAATGTTTGTCAAGTAAAAACTAGAATCTACAGGCGCTGCTTAGAACTTTGTAAACTACGGCTCTCTGATTGGCTGAACAGAGTTCCCTGATTGATTCATAAGCATTGCAAACTAATCCACTGTGGCGGGAGGCTTTACATGCGTTTGGTTCTGTTTTGAATTAAGGATGTGCCTGGTTCGAATGAGGCAAGAGGGCAGAGCTGGGAAGTATCTGTGTCGCTACGTCGTGCATTCCATGTGGGAGGACGTGGAGCAGCGAGGCAAGATCATGGGGGTAAGTGATCCCCTTCCTTTCTCTTCCTGCGCTTAGGACTTCAGTTCCATGTTCTGCAGCTATTGATTTGTAACCACAGCAGTGCCCCAGGGCCAGATTCCGCTAGTCTGCGTGCTTCCTGTTGGTCTCATGTGGGTTCTCTTTTAAATCGGCAGCATTCTTGGTCTGTTTTGCTAAATTCCCTCAGAATCATTTGAATTAAAAGCGACATGTGATCTGATTTTCTTTGATAGTATGGGGGCTTAGCAGGAGCAAGACTAAATTGACCCTTTCCCCAAGTTTCAAATCTTAGTTTATATAAATCTGGCACACCTATGAAACATTGAAATACCTCCAGCTTCCATCTAGACGAATTTGACAGACGAAAAGGGTTAAATGCTCTTGTGCTTCTAGCTGGCTGTAACCTTCATCTACCATGGAGTAGCTGCTATTGCTTATGTCAGGCAGACTTATTCACAAAAGCTGAGCTGATTCTCTGGGAGGAAGGCTGCAAGGTCAGCATCTCTCTTTGAAACTGTTAAAGGTCCACCGGTAAAACAAACCACACATGATGCTAATCGATACTTTCAACTGAGTTTTGATTCTGTACCCAGAAAACAACCCTTGTGATCAGTCTCTTTAATACCTCACAGTTTACACTAAATGAATATAGTTTGCAACGTCTGTGGCTTTGCTGTCCAGCGCTCTGAGAATCAGTATGAAAGGAGTGCTCGTTCCTTCACACATCCACCAGCTTAACTACCCAGCTCTGCTCGCCAGCACGTCAGCTAGGGCGAGGGCTTGGAAACGGACACAGCTGTGAAAACAGAGCGGAGATCTTCTGGCCTCAGCATTTTGTACTGCTTCAGACGTGTTTCCCGGTGAGGAGTTGAGAATGACAGGAGCGGCGTTCTCTCTCGCTGCCTTTAGACACCCTAAAGCTACATGTGCTGTATATCTTTCCAAGCCCCAAGCCAAGCTTTTACCCTGGTGCACTTGCAGCACACTGAGTTAGAGAGGAAACTGAACTGTACAGAAAACTTTGCATAGACATGTTTTTGTATTTTTACTGGTTGCACATGCTTTTCTCAGCAACAGGGCTATGAGGGGAGAAACGTCTTGAGTGAGCCAGACAATGCCAGCTGGAGACCACGTCACCAGGGTGCAGCAGCTTTGTAACATCTGCTGCTTGGGTTCGTTGGGTCAAAAGTTTAGTGAGACAGTGTGCGTTGGTACATGGGTTGAAGTGGCGCTGAAAGTGAGCAATTTGGTGTGCAAATTGCTCGATTAGACAGTAAAAACAGCATGTTAACGCCTTTTACTGTGCATATTTACAGTACAGATCTGCAGTTAACTAAACCAGGCTCTGGGGGTTGCATATACATATATACATATATACATACATACATACAGGAATTTAATCCATTGAGACCTAGATCTCATTTACAAGGAGGTCCTGTCAACAAGCATATACAATAAAACAACACAATATCATGTGTGGTACTGTCTTCAGCCGAACATGTGCGGAATCAGGATCAAAACATTTACATGAAGCCCTAAACAATTTACAAAGATCATTTTTAAAACATTTAAAAGAGAGACTCTCAAATGTACTCCTTATATCCTGGCTGAAAGAGTTAAAAGTTTTTGGAAGCTGATAAGCAAAGGACATTTTACCCAAATGTGTGCCGACTCTTGGAACGACCAGGCTGGCAGAATCACAGGAACGCAGAGTATAGTTGGTTTCATACCTATTAACCAGAGCAATTAAATAGAGGCACCAGTGCTTTGCTCAAAGGCACAGCCAGGGCTGACCTATAATTCCTCTGACTTCGGAGAAGTTACTGTAATAAAGAGCCCCTTGATAATAGCAGAGAGAGGGCAGGCTGCACTTTTCACAGCCCTGGCACTGTTTGCTTTACCCATGATTTGGAGCCTTCTGTGCTCTCAAAGCTTTTGGCACTTGCCAGTTTTAACTGTTAGGAGCCCTGCATGCTCGCAGTACAGTGTATACCTGCAGATCCTTCCTCGGCCTTGTTTTATTATTGCCAGGTGCATGACTCCTCCTCCTCCTTCTTCAACAATAAATAATAATTCTGAAGATTAAGCAGAATTACGCCTCTAAGACGAGGGTATTTCTTGTAACTCTTGGCGGCAAAATCCTAAATGTAAATAAATCTTAAAGGTGACATTTTACATTTTACTGTTTCATTAAAAAAAAGAAAAATCGCATAAGAAGCGAATCATAAATCACGGGAGGCTGTGTTTATTTTCAGAGGGAGAATAATGTGCTGCCTGTGGTACATGAGACCTGCTCTCCCCCACCGGGGCAGCGGCACTGCTAAGAGTTTAAATTGCAGTTCAGTGTTTACAACTGAGGGAGAGAAAAGGGCCTCTAATGAAAGTATGTTTTCTGTTGACTTGGAGGCAGCATTGGGAGTTCTATGCATTGTTTAAATGTGCTTTACTGTCAAAACTGTTTTAAATGTTATTAGCTTGTCCATTCGCATGTATATTTAGTTTTCATGCGTTTGTTTTTGTTTTGAAGACAACCTCATAGGCAGGTTACTATGGAAACTTTGTCACCATTGCACTATTAAAGCCTTCTGAAAGTTTCCCCTAGTAAAAGCACACCCAAGTTGTAAAGCATTGTGGAAGCATGATAAAGCAGAAAGAGGTGTGGTAATGCATGTTAAAATGGTAAATGGCAAAATGACTGAGCAGATGAACCTCTTCCATTAAATACATATTTAACCAGGACTGAACTTTGCGTTGGTGTTGCATCAGCCTGGGGCTGGAAACAGGGCTAAGCAGCGCAAGGTTAGATTTGCCAGAATACTGTGGCAGTGTAACAGCATTTGTTTTACACACACAGAAATGCATGTAGTTGACATGGAAAATGTGATCGAAGGTGAGCAGTGAATTATGATACTGCTTGTGTTAATTCATAATGCTGGTGTAACCAACACTAAGACGGCACCAGATGCACGCTCTGTCCGCTCCGTGTTGGGTTGGATTTTAATTGGAGCGATGAGCCCTGGTGATCCCGCTCTTTCCTTTGTTCCAGATTGAATCCGTTGCCCTGAAGGCGAGCATGAGAGTAATGACGGAGAATTTCTACGCAGCTATTTTCGGATTCGATGAGGTAAGGAAGTTTATCTTGTTTACAAAAAAAGTATCATACTGTAAAGTGTTTTTTTGTAGCCAGCAGGGAAAAAATAAAAAAATAAACATGCAAAAAATTAGCATTACGTAACCCGAATGGGCAAAACAGTTTGTTTAAATGAAATGCAACAGATGTGCAAAAAAAAAACATGAATGCTGGGAAATGAGCTCACTTTGCTTTGTTTGAGTCCTGCTTGGATATCCGCTTCTCGCTTTGCTTTGTTTGAGTCCTGCTTGGATATCCGCTTCTCGCTTTGCTTTGTTTGAGTCCTGCTTGGATATCCGCTTCTCGCTTTGCTTTGTTTGAGTCCTGCTTGGATATCCGCTTCTCGCTTTGCTTTGTTTGAGTCCTGCTTGGATATCCGCTTCTCGCTTTGCTTTGTTTGAGTCCTGCTTGGATATCCGCTTCTCGCTTTGCTTTGTTTGAGTCCTGCTTGGATATCCGCTTCTCGCTTTGCTTTGTTTGAGTCCTGCTTGGATATCCGCTTCTCGCTTTGCTTTGTTTGAGTCCTGCTTGGATATCCGCTTCTCGCTTTGCTTTGTTTGAGTCCTGCTTGGATATCCGCTTCTCGCTTTGCTTTGTTTGAGTCCTGCTTGGATATCTGTTTCTCTGAGTTTCTCGCTTTGCTTTGTTTGAGGGGCGTGTACTTGCAAAGCATTTTCCAAACTGATTCTCTGGTAGGACGGGACCTGCAAATCAGATGCTAGTTAACACGAGCAGGAAGAGAAGAGCACGGACACTGCTTGTCTGGCAGAAATCCTGTAATTAGCAAAGCCAAGCGTTCGGTGCATTTTCGTTGATAAACCTGAATAATGTTATTAACCATGCGTGTTACAAAAATGTAATTGTTGAATCAATTATCCAATATTTATATAAATGTAAATAATGAGGAATGGAATCGATTGAAAAATCAATTTTCGATTTAATCGTGGCAGCCCTGATATATATATTACAGCACTTAATGGGTTAAAGTGATACGTTGTGAGTGTGTTTGCGAGTATATCACCCCCCCATGCACAGTCTCTCTTTCTCTTGATATCAGGGAGTCCTGTCACATGACCGGGTCCTGGCCGCGGCGCTGTGGAGGAACCTGTTTAATCGTCAATGTGAAGACCCTCGTCAGCTGGAGCTCGCTGTGGAATACGTTCGCAAGCAGGTACGAATCACACCGGAGTGCAGCGTCTCTCTCTCTCTCTCTCTCTATCCCCCCTCTCTCTCCTCTCTCTCTCCCTCTCTCTCTCCCCCCCCTCCCCCTCTCTCTCTCTCTCTCTCTCTCTCTCTCTATCCCCCCTCTCTCCCTCTCTCCCCTCTCCTCTCCCCCCCCCCTCCCCCTCTCTCTCTCTGTCTCTCTTTCTGTCTTCAGTGCCCAGGTCTCCTTGAGGAAGAGGTCTTTTTTAAGTTACTGATTCCCAGAAGCAGTCCCCTTTTTATATTGTATATTTTCATGTTCTCTTTGATTGAAAACGTCTCCTGTGCAGAAACCCCTGCAAGCAGACTGAGCTTGCCCGACGTGTTCCACATGGTTCTAAAGATTCCCCAGGAAAGCAGTCCTGCAACCTTTTTCTTTGCCCGCTCGCCCTGGCGGTTTCCAGCGAGGTAAACAAACCGCACGCCACTCAGGATCGGGCATTCAGACCATGAGACGCGGCAAAGCACATCAGCCGTGATTCATTTCATTGCAAAAACCTTTTCAAAACAACGCAAAAAACAACAGGGGAAAGTTTAAGGTTTTACGTTCAGTATGAATTTATTTTGAGGAAACCAAACCAAAAGAAGAGGTCTGAGTGGCAACATTTCACATTCTGGAGTTTGAGAGGCTGCTGGGTTTTGTGAAGCAGGCTTGACTGGTTGGAAGATAACAGCTGAGACCAGACTCTTGTTTGACAGATTTTGGGGGGGCCTGCTTTTTTCTGTGTGCGTTTTAATTTAAAAAGTATAAAGGGCGAGAACCGAGGGGGAAAAAACTAGCATTTAATCAAAGTCGTAGCTCATTCGCTTGCAGGTGCACCACATAAAATATTACTGTTTCTGATGACAGACCCCTGAGTGGGGAATCACTTTGCTGGCCGCAGCAGTGAAATCACGTACTGAGGCCCGCATGCTGGCAGCGCTGTGCATCATTACTCACGCTAATTACTTTCATCAAACACTCCTTCCATGAGCTAACACAAGCGCTTTAATTAACACTTCAGGACTGTTAAAGGGCTGAGCCCCTTCGTGCAGCCCAGTCCAGGAGAATGATAATCTTACCAGTACACCGGCTCCCAGAGGAGACTCCGAGGGAATGTGCAGGGAAGCAAGTTCAATGGGTCATTATTAATAATAATAACCCTAATCATCTGGCTTTTTTATGTTAAATAGTCATGTGTGCCCCCCCCTGTATTAAAAGCAAAAGGAAGTGGACTATACAAAGGTATTCAGACAGTACCAAAGTGCTGCTTCTCACCTACAGTTGGAAGCACACCCCCACTTCTCTGTAAGCAGTTAAAGCTAGCACCTCTGCGAATCACACGTTTTACTGCGTGGCGGTGCAGGGAATCTGAAATGCATGGCAAGGACTTGCAGGTAAAATAACATGATTTCTGACTTTGCTGTTCAGGAAAAACAAGATCAAGGAGCAGATTTAGGGGCTGTCCAGTCCCGGTCCTGGAGGGCTATTCCACTCCAGGTTTAACAGGTCAAACGATATAAATAACGCTTCAGGAACTGGATGGAGGGTTAATTGCTTCAATTAATCAATTTAGAACAGAGTTGGAACAAAGGAGTGGAAGGCACAATTTTGTCCACCTAAAAAAAAAAAAAAATTTTGAAGGACTTCCAAAGTAGAAAACTAACTGTAGTCAAATAGGTCACCTGACATTAAGAGGTTCAGATGCATTTATTAACACTGCCTTCCTGTTAGCTGTTTTTCTTATTTCTGTTTATTTGTATTTTTTTGCTAAGCCACACCGGTTGGTTCCAGCCAGGGGTCTGTTTCCTCGCTGCCTGGGTTAGTGCCCCCCCTACTCCCCCGACAGTAAATCACTCTGAAGCTGTTCGGACAAACAGCCTCAGAATACTCCAGAGAGCTTCGTGACATCATCCAGTGCCTTGTTTTAACCTGCAGTCCCAGCCCACTCTGCTGTGACATCGTTCCCATCGTCGGGGAGAATGCAGTCTGCTCCTGGAGAGGTCACGTGACACAGTGCTGACCCGGATAAGAGCTCAGACGGGCCCCCAGTTACAGAAAACCACTGAGACACTGAGACGCTTTGTCAGACGAAGATAGCATTGTTCTGTTTAGGTCGCAAGAAAAAAAAAACACATTGGCTGCACTCTAGACGAAAAACATGCAAACATGTTTACCTGCAGCAGCTTCCTCTGTAGTCAGACAGGTTTTGCAAGCCAGGCGGTATGTACAGCACAGCAGTTTAAAAATCCCAGCCCCTAAATAACTTTTTTCTTTTCTTCTGTGGCCTCCTCTTGACCTTAGATGCAGTACATGGATTCACTTAATGGAGAAGACCTGCTGCTCACAGGAGAAGTGAAATGGCGCCCTCTTGTGGAAGAGAATGCACAGAGCATCCTGAAGCCCACATCGCCCCAGTATAATGATGCCGGTCTCTGAGCTCCCTTCAGCTGACCCGTCCTCCCCAGACTCCTCCTTCACAGAGTGGGCTGCGATTCTGCAGCAGACGAAAGCCAAACAAACTGGCGATGCTCTGTTAGCACTGCAGAGTTTACCAGGAAACCTTTTCTCAAATAAAACAAACAAAACAAAAGCACTCGCGAGATGAGCACAAAGTGGTGTAAAGAACGAGTTTAAAAAGCATGAGGGTTATTGGGGATGTGTGCGTTTCACATACTATATACTGTGATAGATGACTTGAGCCTTGTTTGTAATGCTGTAGCTTGATAGAGATTTAGTGATAGAGATTTGATGGAAGTGGTACTGGCAGGTGGTAAAGGGCCTGCCTTCTTCTTCTTCGTTGAGGAAGGTGTGCAGTACAATAAAGACATATCGTACTTCAGGTGCATAATGTTCCCAGTTCTTTCTGCAAGTACAGTAGTGGTGTGGGTTTAATCCTTTCAAATGTGATCCCTCTCCCCTGAACGGCAGGTAACAGATTCTAATGATCACTTATGAGCCTGAGCGCCTGTGTTGAGTTACAGCCCTCAGCCGGTCTTCAGAGCAGAGAGCAGCAGTAGCAGCTTCGACCTGCTTCACTACCTTATGCAGTCACTCGGCAGCCACCTGTCCCAGCACGCTGACACTCGGCAGCCACCTGTCCCAGCACGCTGACACTCGGCAGCCACCTGTCCCAGCACGCTGACACTCGGCAGCCACCTGTCCCAGCACGCTGACACTCGGCAGCCACCTGTCCCAGCACGCTGACACTCGGCAGCCACCTGTCCCAGCACGCTGACACTCGGCAGCCACCTGTCCCAGCACGCTGACACTCGGCAGCCACCTATCCCAGCACGCTGTGGTGCAGGACTGTACAGCACAAGCGTAACACACTGTGTGTATTGTAACTCGAGTGGTTAGTAACCCTGTTCATGCTCTGTGTTGCTGCAGGGTTTTTAATAAAACACTGTGATTGCTGTTCTGTATCCTAGCAGGGTAACACAGTTTTTGAGTCCTTGTAAATTCCTCTGTGCTCTGATCATGTTCTTTAACTCTGCCCCAGGTTAATATGTACTGTATGTTCAGCTGACATATGCATCTGCGCACATACATGCTTTAGCACGCCCTAAAACTTCACTTTCACAGTTAAGTTGGCAAATCTGGAGAAGGAAAAACATTCAGATATCCCCCTTCTATAAAAGTATCCCACAGTAAAAGCATAGCAAAGTGTAATAAAGCATACTGAAGTCATAGATGAGCATAGTAAAGCCCTGCTAAATGTGGTAAATTACTGCAAGTTTACCTTGGGAAACTTTTTATTAGGTTCCTGCCCACACAGTTCCAAGTGATAAATTGACTTCACAGAAACAGGCATAAAGTATTTGCATCAGCGTTTTAAAGAGCAATGCAAATGACGGCTCTCATCCTGCCTTCCTCTTAGACCCCAGCAATGGCTGACAGTTACAGACACTTCCCTTTTCACCAGAAAGATGAATACAAAAACATTCAAAACAAGACCGGTTCCATGGGTGTAGAAACAGTGCTTATTATATTCAGTGTATTCGCTTCTGAATGCTCTACCTTCTAATACTGTGCCTTGTGAAGCGCTGCAGATCTGCTGTAGTGTCCAGTGTGATACACCCTGTCTTCATTGATTTGGGTTTTCTTTACAGTTAATGACTGTCTGGCGATGTCAGTGTTTTAAAGTTATATCGATGATATTTGGGATCGCGTGTCCTGGGTCATCAATCTAGGGGATTGCTCCTGAAGCAACCTCTTTGCTCACAGCAGTATCTGGTACGCAGGAGCTGTAGGGAGACTGGAATGAAAGGCAAGGGGAGCTGGCTGGTGCTTATAGTCTTCAAAAACTCAACTCATTGTCTAGACTTTCACTGTGATACGTGTTTATTACTGTTTGAAACAGTGAGATTTTGTTTGCTGTTGTTTGTAAGCTAGCTTTTAAAATGCAAGACTTTTTAAATCAGTTGTTAAGTGTAACTTTGGTTCAGTGGTACAGTCCAAGTGCTACAGGAAGCTGCTTTACAGTGTTTTATCCGTATTGAAAAAAAAACCGCAGTAAAACAGCACTGCATATTTACGAGATCTGGATTGGTATGCCAACCATAACATTGTGTCACGTATACAGTGGCTTGCATCCTGAGTAAATGCACCTCATTCTTTCCTTTGTTCAAAACTCCTTCATAAATGCTGTGTATGTTCTCTGGCTTTCTCGGTTTCTTGTGTGTGTCTTTGAACCTGCCGTTCCTCCAGAAGAGGGCAGTTTGCCAAAGTTATAAAATAGTTTTGGGGTCAGTGTGTGCTTTAGCATTCTTTTTCAGCTCTGAATGCACGCTGGTAAATCTCACATACAGAGATAGTTATATGTGGAACCTTTTCAGCTAATTGGAGTATCTGTTATAGAATCTTTTGCCAGAATAAAAAGCCATCCATGTTTTAACCCTTACACTGCTCGACTGAGTTCTGTTGGTTGTTAGTTTTTAAAGGCTGGGCTCCACACTATCCCATGTCAGGATGTATGCACAGCTAAATCATCGTGGCAATGTACAAATGTGCAGGAAGACTTTCCTGAGAAGGGAGGAGGAGCTCTGCTTTCTGTTGTCCCTTTTGTTCAAAGTTCTGCTGCATTATAATATTCATTGTGCAGTACCCGGGAAATAGATATTTAACACAGAAGTAAATTCCAATTTGTTATTGGTTCAAATCAGTCACATGAGACAACTGACATCACAAGCACATCAGATATGAGTGATGAGGAAATCTTCCCAGATCAGAAGGCAAGCGTACTGTGCAGGTTGTTTGTTCTAAATGGCGTGTACAGTAACACATTGCAAATATAAATACACACATTTACAAATAGTCTACTGCTGATGGAAACAAACATGACTGGAACACAAATCACTTTCAAACCAGGCCGAGGGGCAGGTGCAAACCTGCTCACCTTTCAGGTAAATGTTTTGATAGTTTCATCCCAACCTGTATGTATTATTGTCATTGGCAGCACATCAGCACGACATCAATAAAAATGAATGCAGCTGCCATGCATTATTGCAGACAGTAAAACATGTTTTCATCTAACATGCAAAGATGGTAGAAAATGAGTGAACTCTGCAGACTCTAGGATCCAAAGTGAGAATATGTCCTGAAAGAGATTTAGAGGCGAAGGTTCCTGGTTCAAACTCACATGCCCACAATAACACACTCTCTTCACAATCTGGTTTTTCTAATTGTATAATTGTTAGTTTTTTTGTCTTTTTGAAATCTAACTTTATATATTGTTTTGTTTTGTACTGTTCTGTTTTTTATAAACTACCTTTTTATCTTAGTTTTTTTCTCATTTTACATTGTTTAATTGAACACCTTGCATTCAACTCCTCAGTAAGGAATCCTTGGCACTGCAGAAGCATCTTGCTCTGTGTCTGTCTCTGGCACAACAGAAGTACAAATAAACAACACCTAAGGTCTTTAGTGACCCAGCTTTTTAAATCAGATAGCTGTGGATGTGATCCATACAAGAACAAGAAGGTTAGCCACACAGCTTGGGTTACAGGAGGGATAAGGCAGTTGATTGCTTTGAGGGTTTTGTAATGTTAAACTGTGCCCCTCTGTGTGCAATTATGGAAACAGTAAATGTGTCCAAGACAGGCCATCTGCCGGCACTGTGTCTGAACCCTTCCTTGCTGTTTTTGAACTCCCCAGCGGCAGTACAGGATGGGTTTTCTCTCAAGATGTTTATCCACCTCGCTGGTGGTAAGTCATATATTATCATCCGTGCCATGTGCTGTGTTGAAATACATGTATTTGTATAGGACCGACCTGCCCTTGGTGAAACACCTTTGAAATGACTTGATCAAACATAAATAGACTCCACAACAAGGAAAAATGCCAAACGAAAGTCAGACCTCACAACAAGGAACAAATGCCAAACGAAAGTCAGACCTCACAACAAGGAACAAATGCCAAATGAAAGTCAGACCTCACAACAAGGAACAAATGCCAAACGAAAGTCGTGCATTTCATTTGCATGCAGCTAGGATGATTGTCAATGGTTCTTTTACATGAAAACTTGGGATGTTGGGTTTGGTTCAGGCCATGGGAAGCTGCAGTCATTGTAACTTATAATTATGTTATTTCATTTTCTATTTCAGACATCACATATTGGGGAATTTTTAAAGCACCCCTGTGGCTTCAACAGAGCTCTTGGAATCATGTCTAAGAACTCTTTGAATCATGTCTAAGAACTCTTCGAATCATGTCTAAGAACTTTTCAAATCATGTCTGAGAACTCTGCGAATCATGTCTGAGAACTCTTGGAATCATGTCTAAGAACTCTTCGAATCATGTCTGAGAACTCTTCGAATCATGTCTAAGAACTCTTCGAATCATGTCTGAGAACTCTTCGAATCATGTCTAAGAACTCTTCGAATCATGTCTGAGAACTCTTCAAATCATGTCTCAGAACTCTTCGAATCATGTTTGGGAGCTCTTCGAATCATGTTTGGGAGCTCTTAAATCTTCAAGTACATCTGGTACTCCCAATGGGGTGTAAGAACTGCATCAGTAGGAGAGTGCAGGGGGCTCTATATTGAATCCAGTACAAAGGCAAATTTCCTGAAGCCGCATAACTGCATAAAACTAGCAAGGGTCCTGAGACTAGCTTAGCTCTTGCAGTGAAACCTGCTCCCCCAAACAAGACAGGAGTGCAAGCTGCAGGAAAACCCCAACAAAGATAAGAGATTGCCTGTTAGTCCTGGTGTCCTGCTGCGATGATTGAGTGATAAAGGGAGCGTTATACTGGTGAGCTAGCATTGAAACACTCAGTTTCACTATAGCCCTGCTCCCCCTCTTCGAGAAGAACTCCCCAGCATTCCCAGGCAGACACTCCTGAAAGAAAAGATCTTTCCAGTTCTTAAATCCACAGCGTGTGCCTCCAGACCATGCCCCTGCTTGTCAGGACTAGTTAATAAGCAGGCTCACAGTTTCCCAGGCTGGCTGCATGCACTATGGCTGAGCAAAGTGCAAGTGTTCTGTGTAATAACTCTCCACCATCAGGCCTCATTCCTACCATAGGGCTCCCAATGCAACAGGTATTACAGTTGACAGCATGCAAATTACACATCTAACCAGTTATGAGGCAGTGTGGCGTGCACTGGCAGGACCAACTGTATGGAAAAATACATTCAGTGATATTGTATTGAACTACTTATTATACCAACTATTAGAGCCTATCTGTGCCTGTGTGTATTTGTATAATAATGTATGTGTCCCTCAGCAAGGCAAATAGGACCCTGACTTCAACCATAATACAAATCATAATACTAAACTCCTCTGAAGAAAGTAAACCAGTTTGCCTGAAACCAAGACAGTGTTGTGTGTTATGCTGTTGCCCAACACAGAGTGTAAGGTGTGGTGGAAGCGAGGGAGTTTCCTCTCTCTCTCGGTAAGGGGGCTCTCTCTGATAGGGTTTCTGTAGAAAGAGAACAGATCTTGAAACTGCCATGACGCCCGGGTCCTGTGATTGCTCCAGGCAGAGTTTTGGAACTATGATGTCACTAGCACAGGACTTGGGTTTCGGGGGAGGATATTTGAAAGGGTCGTTATCGAACAGAAAAGGAAAACCCTTTCAAAGCTCTCGAGAAAGACTTTGTCACAGGTGTAGGATCTCAGTTCAATTCAAATTCTGAATTGGAGCATGAGAAAAACGCAAGAAGAGAAGAACAAGAGGAGGCCACCATGCAGCCGGCTTCCAGCAGCTCACTGACCCCTGAACTCTTTTCTTTATTTATTTATTTGTCTTATAAATTCTGCAAGGTGTGACAGACAGTAAATGGCGTACTGAATAAAAACCGGTCACGCCAGGAACCGAGAGACCTCCATATGTGGTCTCCCAGACCCCGGTCAGCATTCATCTTGCACTACCTAATGTTACTATAGGGTTAAACATGGGACTGGGGACCAGATGTTAGTATCGACAGTCTCACAATTTATTCAGCGCCCTTTAGAAAGGTTTTACTGCTGTAAAAACCCAATGAAGCCAGGAACAGCGCGGTGAATTACAGCGGGGCTTTTTAACAAGGGACCAGGGCAGTGCAAATCATTTCTGAATCATTTCAAAACAACACTCCTGTCAAAACAAAGTTGCACCCCCCCCTCCTATGCCCTTGTTCGGCACACACGCTGAGTCACCATTTACTCTGCACACAGAGGCCCCGTGTAATGGGATCAGGACGAGTGACTGTACTCAATATGGAAGGTGCTTCCTTTGAAGCTCATCCAGTTCTTATCATTAGGTATCCACACATCTAATGGTCACATGGCTAGTTATAGTGTTTGGCTTAAATAAAATACCTCTACTTATAAACAACAGCCTTTTTCATTTCAACAAATACTAAGAAGAAAATAAGATATGACAATTATAATTCATTAAAGCTATGTCAATGCATTGAAAATAATAAGTTAAAACTAGATGGTTCTATTCATAGGAGCATACTTGATCTGGTAATATCTGAATCCAGCTTTCCAAACGAACAGATAAATATACTGAACCTTGTCCATTACACTGTTCGATTAGAATAATTAGGGTTATTTTATAAAACATTTTCAATGTTGTTTAAATGTTTAAGTGTTTAAGTGTATGACGTCATGTTTATGGATGGAGTATATTTTGAAAATACATATTAAAAATTACAATCGTATTTAATGAAAATATCTCAACTGTCACAAAACTTTAGACAGTCAAACTGGTATCATGTTTCATTTTAATTACGGGGAACTTTCGATTCATCATGCGCTCTACGAGATGGCTAACTAACGCCTGACTCAGAAAGGGGCGTGTTTCGAGTGTGACACACGCACAGGTAAAGGGCGTGGTCATGCTGTTCCATGACAGGTGAGTGCAGGTAAGAGGAGGCGACCCGGAACCGTCAGCCAATAAAGAAAAATCGCCCGGAGCACAACTGACAGTAACAGTTTAAAAAAATAGGCATCTGTCAAACGGGATGCGCTGCCTGAAGAAAGCAATACGACATTGACTTATTATTTTCAAATATAATTTAAGGGTATTTCATAATTGTATTAAATAACAAACACAAACAAACATAAAGATAACAAAATCAAAAAAGCCGACGAATCAAGGTCTGTTTCTATTGTACAAAATGACAAGCTCAGACGCTTTGCGCCCGACCCCGGCTAATTCAGGACGGAAGCCGCTTGGAAAGCTAGCTGCCCGGCTAGAAGATGTGAAGAACCCGTGGAGGCAGGGCATGACGTTGGAGCTCAGCCACAGCGAAGCGGCCAGGCTAGCGACAGACGCCCTGCTAGACTCGGGGGAACTCGAATACAAGCGAGTGCTAGACCAGGAGCGGGAGCTGTCGTTTCTCTCGCCCTTAGAGATCAAGTACATCGCCGAAAGCGCTTCCAAGAACAGTAGCGCGGACAGCGGCAGTGTCACCGGCTCAGGCGGAGAGCTGTGCGGGGAGGGGTACGCGGTCTCGGAGCTCACCTCGGGGACCTACTTCCCGATGATGTCGGATGAAGAGCCGCCTATGCTGGAGCTGGGTTGGCCGGAGATGACAGACCAGCTGCCTAAATATGGTCCTTCAGAAACGCAGATCTACTTTCAGAGAGGCAAAACGCACAACATGAAAGATGTCATTCGTTCACTAATTAACAAGGCAAAGAAAGTAAGTGGTTTGCTTGTTTGTTTTAGGGAGAGGGCAATTCAGTTATGACGGGCAGCTTTGATCAAGTCAAAATAATGTGAACCTTTTTATATCTGAAATGTATCCACAATATTCATTATAAGAATTGTTTTGCATGACTTAAAAGGACCGCCTGCATGACCAGATGACAAGGATGTTGTCAAGTCTCCCATTGAATAGTAGTTTTCACTGTGTGCTTCATTAGCCATAGTGTGTGTACGTATAGCTAGGGTGTGTCTTATTAAAATCAAGGTAAAACCAGGAGTGGATCACACTGCTTTGCAATGGGAGTGTGATTCCCATCCCTGGGTAACCACATGCTGTAAAGTCACCCTAGGTAATGCAGTTTAAACACCTTGGTTAAAATGCCTTGCATACTTTTGGGACGATCAGTATTGTCCCCGTACCCCATTTTCTTCAGTGTAAGCTCTTTTGGTTGTTTGAATGGATTTTGTACTTCACTTTGGAATATGCAGTTAGCTCAAAGATCACACCATACTGCTGATAAAAAGGTCTGCTCCTGCTTCCTTGTAGATCCATTCAAGTCTCGTAGTTCACACGCACTCCAATGGTCGAGCTGCAATCAGATCATGTGACCTACAGCCCAGGAACCAGGACGCAGTAATTTATCAAAAGTTTTTTTTTTTTTTTTTTGCATATCCTGAATTAAAATTATTAAGTAACTACTTAGACAAAAGATTCTCGTAACAGTTAAGGGGGGTGGGGGGTGGGGGTTGTAATAAAGTTACTAATCTAATAAGAAGTATGCTGATGCAGGCTGATCTACCAGGGAGTTTGTACAGGGCCTTGCCAGAGATAAAAAGCCATGCATGAAAATAAAAATAAGATTCATTTAAAATGCGTTTACTGTGATGCCACTTCAGTACCTTTCTATTCATTAAACACAGCATTGGTTTTGATGGGATGTCCCTCCAGGACCGTGTTTGGACAGCCCTGTACAGTGTGTTTAATCACAGCATTGGTTTTGATGGGATGTCCCTCCAGGACCGTGTTTGGACAGCCCTGTACAGTGTGTTTAATCACAGCATTGGTTTTGATGGGATGTCCCTCCAGGACCGTGTTTGGACAGCCCTGTACAGTGTGTTTAAACACAGCATTGGTTTTGATGGGATGTCCCTCCAGGACCGTGTTTGGACAGCCCTGTACAGTGTGTTTAAACACAGCATTGGTTTTGATGGGATGTCCCTCCAGGACCGTGTTTGGACAGCCCTGTACAGTGTGTTTAAACACAGCATTGGTTTTGATGGGATGTCCCTCCAGGACCGTGTTTGGACAGCCCTGTACAGTGTGTTTAAACACAGCATTGGTTTTGATGGGATGTCCCTCCAGGACCGTGTTTGGACAGCCCTGTACAGTGTGTTTAAACACAGCATTGGTTTTGATGGGATGTCCCTCCAGGACCGTGTTTGGACAGCCCTGTACAGTGTGTTTAAACACAGCATTGGTTTTGATGGGATGTCCCTCCAGGACCGTGTTTGGACAGCCCTGTACAGTGTGTTTAAACACAGCATTGGTTTTGATGGGATGTCCCTCCAGGACCGTGTTTGGACAGCCCTGTACAGTGTGTTTAAACACAGCATTGGTTTTGATGGGATGTCCCTCCAGGACCGTGTTTGGACAGCCCTGTACAGTGTGTTTAAACACAGCATTGGTTTTGATGGGATGTCCCTCCAGGACCGTGTTTGGACAGCCCTGTACAGTGTGTTTAAACACAGCATTGGTTTTGATGGGATGTCCCTCCAGGACCGTGTTTGGACAGCCCTGTACAGTGTGTTTAAACACAGCATTGGTTTTGATGGGATGTCCCTCCAGGACCGTGTTTGGACAGCCCTGTACAGTGTGTTTAAACACAGCATTGGTTTTGATGGGATGTCCCTCCAGGACCGTGTTTGGACAGCCCTGTACAGTGTGTTTAAACACAGCATTGGTTTTGATGGGATGTCCCTCCAGGACCGTGTTTGGACAGCCCTGTACAGTGTGTTTAAACACAGCATTGGTTTTGATGGGATGTCCCTCCAGGACCGTGTTTGGACAGCCCTGTACAGTGTGTTTAAACACAGCATTGGTTTTGATGGGATGTCCCTCCAGGACCGTGTTTGGACAGCCCTGTACAGTGTGTTTAAACACAGCATTGGTTTTGATGGGATGTCCCTCCAGGACCGTGTTTGGACAGCCCTGTACAGTGTGTTTAAACACAGCATTGGTTTTGATGGGATGTCCCTCCAGGACCGTGTTTGGACAGCCCTGTACAGTGTGTTTAAACACAGCATTGGTTTTGATGGGATGTCCCTCCAGGACCGTGTTTGGACAGCCCTGTACAGTGTGTTTAAACACAGCATTGGTTTTGATGGGATGTCCCTCCAGGACCGTGTTTGGACAGCCCTGTACAGTGTGTTTAAACACAGCATTGGTTTTGATGGGATGTCCCTCCAGGACCGTGTTTGGACAGCCCTGTACAGTGTGTTTAAACACAGCATTGGTTTTGATGGGATGTTCCTCCAGGACCGTGTTTGGACAGCCCTGTACAGTGTGTTTAAACACAGCATTGGTTTTGATGGGATGTCCCTCCAGGACCGTGTTTGGACAGCCCTGTACAGTGTGTTTAAACACAGCATTGGTTTTGATGGGATGTCCCTCCAGGACCGTGTTTGGACAGCCCTGTACAGTGTGTTTAAACACAGCATTGGTTTTGATGGGATGTCCCTCCAGGACCGTGTTTGGACAGCCCTGTACAGTGTGTTTAAACACAGCATTGGTTTTGATGGGATGTCCCTCCAGGACCGTGTTTGGACAGCCCTGTACAGTGTGTTTAAACACAGCATTGGTTTTGATGGGATGTCCCTCCAGGACCGTGTTTGGACAGCCCTGTACAGTGTGTTTAAACACAGCATTGGTTTTGATGGGATGTCCCTCCAGGACCGTGTTTGGACAGCCCTGTACAGTGTGTTTAAACACAGCATTGGTTTTGATGGGATGTCCCTCCAGGACCGTGTTTGGACAGCCCTGTACAGTGTGTTTAAACACAGCATTGGTTTTGATGGGATGTCCCTCCAGGACCGTGTTTGGACAGCCCTGTACAGTGTGTTTAAACACAGCATTGGTTTTGATGGGATGTCCCTCCAGGACCGTGTTTGGACAGCCCTGTACAGTGTGTTTAAACACAGCATTGGTTTTGATGGGATGTCCCTCCAGGACCGTGTTTGGACAGCCCTGTACAGTGTGTTTAAACACAGCATTGGTTTTGATGGGATGTCCCTCCAGGACCGTGTTTGGACAGCCCTGTACAGTGTGTTTAAACACAGCATTGGTTTTGATGGGATGTCCCTCCAGGACCGAGTTTGGACAGCCCTGTACAGTGTGTTTAATACAGCATTGGTTTTGATGGGATGTCCCTCCAGGACCGTGTTTGGACAGCCCTGTATGTGTTTAAACACAGCAGGTTTTGATGGGATGTCCCTCCAGGACCGTGTTTGGACTTACAGTGTGTTTAATTCAGCATTGGTTTTGATGGGATGTCCCTCCAGGACCGTGTTTGGACAGCCCTGTACAGTGTTTAATCACAGCATTGGTTTTGATGGGATGTCCCTCCAGGACCAACAGCCCTGTAAGTGTGTTTAAACACAGCATTGGTTTTGATGGGATGTCCCTCCAGGACCGTGTTTGGACAGCCCTCTACAGTGTGTTTAATCACAGCATTGGTTTTGATGGGCTGTCCCTCCAGGACCGTGTTTGCAGCTCCATCAACATCACACCTTAAATGGGATGTAAAGACCCATATCCAGCAAGCACTGGAATAGTTTCTTATTGTCCCGTGCAGTGAATGACCCAGATGCTTGAATAAGCAGCATTCCCGCGAGTCTCTTCGTGGGTTAATTCAGATACAATATGAGCTGCAACATACTGGGACATGTTCACAGTGACATTGGCTGTTATTCAAACACCAACCAAGAAAACAGTAATGTTAATGTAAGCACAGAGTAATTCAACACTAAACATAATCAGATAAATAAATCTCTATTCACAGGGGAGGGGGTATTGAGCGAGCAACACAACAGTACTTGCAATAGGACACAATATTGCATTTGCTGCCTGAAAATCCCATTCTGTGAACAAAGATTTAGAATGTATGTTCTGGTTTACTAACGTAGTTCCTTTTGAATCTGTATCAAATCCAATTGTAACTAAACTGCACAGAAACACCAGTGATTCAGTGAGCTATCCCTCACTCCAGTGATTCAGTGAGCTGTCCCTCACTCTAGTGATTCAGTGAGCTGTCCCTCACACCAGTGACTCAGTGAGCTGTCCCTCGCTCCAGTGATTCAGTGAGCTGTCCCTCACTCCAGTGATTCAGTGAGCTGTCCCTCACTCCAGTGATTCAGTGAGCTGTCCCTCACTCCAGTGATTCAGTGAGCTGTCCCTCACACCAGTGATTCAGTGAGCTGTCCCTCACTCCAGTGATTCAGTGAGCTGTCCCTCACTCCAGTGATTCAGTGAGCTGTCCCTCACTCCAGTGATTCAGTGAGCTGTCCCTCACTCCAGTGATTCAGTGAGCTGTCCCTCACTCCAGTGATTCAGTGAGCTGTCCCTCGCTCCAGTGATTCAGTGAGCTGTCCCTCGCTCCAGTGATTCAGTGAGCTGTCCCTCGCTCCAGTGATTCAGTGAGCTGTCCCTCACACCAGTGATTCAGTGAGCTGTCCCTCGCTCCAGTGATTCAGTGAGCTGTCCCTCGCTCCAGTGATTCAGTGAGCTGTCCCTCACTCCAGTGATTCAGTGAGCTGTCCCTCACACCAGTGATTCAGTGAGCTGTCCCTCGCTCCAGTGATTCAGTGAGCTGTCCCTCGCTCCAGTGATTCAGTGAGCTGTCCCTCACACCAGTGATTCAGTGAGCTGTCCCTCGCTCCAGTGATTCAGTGAGCTGTCCCTTGCTCCAGTGATTCAGTGAGCTGTCCCTCACTCCAGTGATTCAGTGAGCTGTCCCTCACTCTAGTGATTCAGTGAGCTGTCCCTCACTCTAGTGATTCAGTGAGCTGTCCCTCACTCCAGTGATTCAGTGAGCTGTCCCTCACTCCAGTGATTCAGTGAGCTGTCCCTCACTCCAGTGATTCAGTGAGCTGTCCCTCGCTCCAGTGATTCAGTGAGCTGTCCCTCACTCCAGTGATTCAGTGAGCTGTCCCTCGCTCCAGTGATTCAGTGAGCTGTCCCTCACTCCAGTGATTCAGTGAGCTGTCCCTCGCTCCAGTGATTCAGTGAGCTGTCCCTCGCTCCAGTGATTCAGTGAGCTGTCCCTCACACCAGTGATTCAGTGAGCTGTCCCTCACACCAGTGATTCAGTGAGCTGTCCCTCGCTCCAGTGATTCAGTGAGCTGTCCCTCACACCAGTGATTCAGTGAGCTGTCCCTCACTCCAGTGATTCAGTGAGCTGTCCCTCGCTCCAGTGATTCAGTGAGCTGTCCCTCACTCCAGTGATTCAGTGAGCTGTCCCTCACACCAGTGATTCAGTGAGCTGTCCCTCACTCCAGTGATTCAGTGAGCTGTCCCTCGCTCCAGTGATTCAGTGAGCTGTCCCTCACACCAGTGATTCAGTGAGCTGTCCCTCACACCAGTGATTCAGTGAGCTGTCCCTCACACCAGTGATTCAGTGAGCTGTCCCTCGCTCCAGTGATTCAGTGAGCTGTCCCTCGCTCCAGTGATTTGTTTGTAGATTGTATTGATTGGTGTATTTTTGCTTTCCAGGTAATAGCATTGGTGATGGACCTCTTCACAGACGTGGATCTGTTTTGTGACTTGCTGGAAGCTGCAAATAAACGCAAAGTTCCAGTTTATATCCTACTGGACGAGAAGAACCTGAAGTATTTTACTGAAATGTGCAACACCTTGGACGTCCAGACGATACACATCAGTGTAAGCTTCAGATGTTCCTTGTTCCATGCATTGGCGTTCAGACAGGAACAGTGCACTCTACACTGCAGTGTTCATTCAAGCAGGAACAGTGCACTTCACACTGCAGTGTTCATTCAGGCAGGAACAGTGCACTCTACACTGCAGTGTTCATTCAAGCAGTAACAGTGCACTCTACACTGCAGTGTTCATTCAGGCAGTAACAGTGCACTCTACACTGCAGTGTTCATTCAGGCAGTAACAGTGCACTCTACACTGCAGTGTTCATTCAGGCAGTAACAGTGCACTCTACACTGCAGTGTTCATTCAGGCAGTAACAGTGCACTCTACACTGCAGTGTTCATTCAGGCAGTAACAGTAACAGTGCACTCTACACTGCAGTGTTCATTCAGGCAGGAACAGTGCACTCTACACTGCAGTGTTCATTCAGGCAGGAACAGTGCACTCTACACTGCAGTGTTCATTCAGGCAGGAACAGTGCACTCTACACTGCAGTGTTCATTCAGGCAGTAACAGTGCACTCTACACTGCAGTGTTCATTCAGGCAGGAACAGTGCACTCTACACTGCAGTGTTCATTCAAGCAGTAACAGTGCACTCTACACTGCAGTGTTCATTCAGGCAGTAACAGTGCACTCTACACTGCAGTGTTCATTCAGGCAGGAACAGTGCACTCTACACTGCAGTGTTCATTCAGGCAGGAACAGTGCACTCTACACTGCAGTGTTCATTCAAGCAGTAACAGTGCACTCTACACTGCAGTGTTCATTCAGGCAGTAACAGTGCACTCTACACTGCAGTGTTCATTCAGGCAGTAACAGTGCACTCTACACTGCAGTGTTCATTCAGGCAGTAACAGTGCACTCT
Organism: Polyodon spathula; assembly: GCF_017654505.1. Taxonomy (NCBI): domain Eukaryota; kingdom Metazoa; phylum Chordata; class Actinopteri; order Acipenseriformes; family Polyodontidae; genus Polyodon; species Polyodon spathula. The sequence continues at coordinate 27,426,619 of NC_054556.1, read as the reverse complement.
ACACTGCAGTGTTCATTCAGGCAGTAACAGTGCACTCTACACTGCAGTGTTCATTCAGGCAGTAACAGTGCACTCTACACTGCAGTGTTCATTCAAGCAGGAACAGTGCACTCTACACTGCAGTGTTCATTCAGGCAGTAACAGTGCACTCTACACTGCAGTGTTCATTCAAGCAGTAACAGTGCACTCTACACTGCAGTGTTCATTCAGGCAGGAACAGTGCACTCTACACTGCAGTGTTCATTCAAGCAGGAACAGTGCACTCTACACTGCAGTGTTCATTCAGGCAAATAGGTAGAAGCAAATACAGATAGGAGGTAGAGGCTTTATGTTTGTGTGGGAGATCTCAAGACACTATAAATCATATTATTGTGAGCTTCAGTTTGATCTGTTTATTTCATTGTTTATTTTTCAACAGTGGTTGTGTTTATCCACTGTAAAGCTGAAGTTCTTGTTTACACCTGTTTATTATTAGTATTATTATTATTATTATTATTATTATTATATTATTATTATTATTATTATTATTATTATTGTTGTTGTTATTTTCCTAGCGCATGAGAGTCCGCAGTGTTTGTGGAGATACCTATTGCACAAAGCATGGCAAGAAGTTTACTGGGCAGGTCTTGGAGAAGTTTCTTATAATTGACTGTGAAGAAGTGATTGCTGGGTCTTACAGGTATGAAGCTATTTCCATGATACCCCAATTACCCAATTACTCCATCGCTCCAGAGACCCTTGTGTCTGAATTTCCATTCTGAGAATGAGAAGTGTGTGTCAATGTTGGAAACTGTTTGTAAGGGCTGTTTTATCAAACTCTTTCTTTAGAGCCATCTCTTGCCCATCCGAGGATAACCACAGCGATGAGGTGGAATAGAAATTGGAATAGCCAGCCTGTGTTACCCCTGGTTTCAGGAGAGTTTGGAACGCAGCGCAATGCGGAAATGGGTTGTGATGCTGAGCAAACAAATGCCGTCATTTGAACGTGTTCCTTTGAAAGTGTCAGTAGGAGAGAGAGAGAGAGAGAGAGAGAGAGAGAGAGAGAGAGAGAAGCCCATCAAGAGCATTAAATATATAGTGATCCATATCATATAGTGACATTAGTGTATCACTCTACCCCTGATAGGATATCTATAGAGCTGTACTGCTCCCCTCTTACCCTGTGTTGTATTGGCCCTGCAGCTCTTTCCAGGATGTGTTGATCAGGCTCCCTGAGTAAAGCCTAATCCGAGTTGCTCAGAGGTGCTGGATTTGAAGGAGACAATAACGACCCTAACCCTGTGCTCCCTGTTGTTGTGAGCCACATTCTTTGAATTGGGCTCATTCTTTAGAAGCAGTGCAGTTTGGGGGAATGCACCTGATGAGTAATAAGTGGTTATACAGGTAATCAGCCGTTGAAAGAACATACAGTTCGCAATGAGGAATACATCGTGGTGTCACCTGTGTCTCAGGATGTTACCTGATTCTCTCCAAACTGTACAGTGGTGAGTCTCATTTTATACCAGCCGTGGTTACTTGAACACTTTTGTAGATGGAGAAACCTAAAAAAAAACAAGAACACAAAAAAAACAAGCATTGCACCTGCTGGCCTCACAGCTGCTTTATTTGCTTCACTGTTTCACCCTTCATATTACATCCTGTAAGCTCATGAGTCTCTCCTCGCACTGCGCTTTCGGCTGCTCCTCTGAGCTCTCAAATGCTTCAGTTTGTAGGCTGCAGTTTCAACAGCCGCCGCTGTTATGATGAGAAGCGCTGCCTTTCGCAATATTTAAAACTGGTTCTGCAGTTGTGCTTTTGTCTTGTTTTAGGGAGGGGAAATATTTGTTAAGAGGTGCAAACATTCTTACGTGCTGTGAGGAGGCTGTTTGTTTTATTTAGTGTCTGAAATAGATGGAATTGTGTTATCGACCTGCATGATTAGATCAACGCATGGCGGTGTGGAACAAACTCCAACTGGAATGCTGAACGTTCAAATGAAATTCAAAACTCGCTGCACTCTCTGTAGATTATTTACATTTTGTCTTACCCCCGTCAAGTAGCATTAATTACTTTCTTTTTTTTTTCAGTTTGCATATTTAAATGAAATCTTAGTTCAAAGGGATCAAGGGGGATCAAAAGAAAGAAATGTCAATATGAAGACAATGCTGCTAATCTTGAACTCTCTCTCTCTTTTTGTTTCCAGTTTCACCTGGCTCTCTTCTCAGGTTCACAGCAACATGCTGATGCACTTCACCGGACAAATTGTTGAGAGCTTTGACAGGGAGTTCCGATGCCTCTACGCAGATTCCCAAATCATCGATAGCTTACACGACCCAGACGAAGACGGAATTCCGTGTTACTCCTTAGGGAAACATCTTCCGGAGATCAAGCAAGAAAAGCCAAAGGAACATGTCTACTCCGACCCTTCCAGCAGCTGCTCCAGCAACAGCTTCTCCAGCATCAAGAAGTGTCCAGGCATGGGCTCCCCGGCGTACAAACTGAATTACAATAACAGTCCAAACAAGAAGGGCCCAAGTCCAGGTTTGTACAACCCCAGCAACCAAGGGAGAAAAGGGTCTGGCAGCAGCTGTGCTGTGGAGCGGTCCAACGCTGGCTCACAAGAACTCAACCCTAGCGCACTCCGAAATGGAGGAGGAGCTGAATCCAAGATCTCAGGGCTGGGTCTTCATGAGCCCAAACAGAACTTCACTCCGTTGAACCCCTCACTGGGGAAGGAGCAAAGGAGCTGCCCTCACGCTGAACCAGAGCAGCCCGGCAAACAGAAGACAGCCCCGCTCTTCAGCAAACTCTCTGATTTCTTCCCTGGTACAAAAGAAGGCTTTACCAAATCTCCAACCCGAAACAATGCCGCCGCGGTGTTGCCTTTCAAAGACCTGAGCCTGTCGGAATTGACAAAAACAAGCGAAAACAAACCCGGGTATTCCGTGGTGCCAGCACCCCTGCCCGCGGACGTGCTGCCAGCGGTGAGACGAGGAGGAATCAACAGGCATGATGTCAAGAGGATGACCCTCGGGCACAGCCAGCTGGACCTAGTAAACCACTACAACAAGATGAAATCCAAAAACATATACAGCAGGTTCGAGGTGAAAGACACTCCGCACATGTGAACCAGGCTGTCCTTTCAGACGAAGAGAGACACGGATGAATAATCAAGCAAAATGAAAGTCATCTTTCCTGAAAGCCTGCTGTTTATTCAAAACTCAGTGGACAGTGTTCCTCTTCGGCACTCAGAACCTTTAATCCTGCATCCTGCTGGTTTTGTTTGCTGTATTTCTTGTCTTCCTGCAGTGCAAACGGTTGGTGTGATTCTTTTTATTAGGGGGAGGGTTGCAGTATGTAGAGATGTGTTGAGAAATCCAGATTTGCAGAGCGCCTGGCTTCCCAAAGGGCTTATGGATTTTATGTTGTTCTGCCACGTGTTGCTGTTTCTGCAGTTGTGTAATTGTCTACATTTGCCATTTTCAAAAAACTTGTTTTTTGTGGATTACAGATAAAAGGTGTTTTGATAAATCTCTTGTATAATGAGCATTATAAATATTTTGCCATAAATTGTGTGTTGTTTTTAATTGAGGAAGAGTATTACTATTATTATTGAGATGATGATGATGATGATGATTAGTGTGCACATTGTTAAATTGCAGTGTGCAGAACAAACAATGTTTCTACTTCATTCCGGCACTGCATCCTGTATACTGGCTCAAAATAACTAGTCTGAGACTGTGATATATGGAATGGACTGTGGGTTCAGTGCTAGTGCAAGAACTATGGAAATACAGGGAACAAGTGAGGGCTGTGACTGTCTTAGAACAGGCTGTGCACTCTAAAGGGTTTTACTGAACGAGGGAGCGCTTCATTATGCAGTGTAAAAGGCGGCCTGCATTAGCTGTCACTGTTTTTATTAATCATCCCATGCACCAGAGGAGGCGCTGCACTGTGCCATAGCAACATTCCAAACCCGGAACTCTGGCCACAAACATGCCCACCTCCACCCTCTGGCATGCCTAGCAGGAATCTTGTAACGCAGCACTGTGACAGAGTGCTGGCCTTGGCATTAGAAACAGTGCAACGACATAGCGGGTGCCTTTACTGTTGTTTGTAGTGAATCGGGCATTGCAGTCATGACAATACAACAGGTCTGGTTTTTCACAACGAGGGATGTTTAGCGTGATGCCTCCAGCAATACTAGATTCATTAAGTGGAGGTTTTGACAATGTTAGCAAGAAGTTATGACATGTTGTCTTTGGTATTTCATACTTTATAAAAGCCTGGGTCACTAATGTATTGAAACACACATACTATACAAATAAGTAATGCATGTTAAAAGGAATAAGTCTGGCTACATAAGTTGTTTGCAAATGTTTTTATTGATTAAGATATAGGGACATCTTTGCAGGTTTTACCCATTTTGATTTGGTCCGTCCATCATGTTGTCCTCTATTTAGACGCTGGGCTGTAGCTCTTGCACATGTCATCTAAACCCTAACTAACTGAATAAGCTTTTGACCTCAAAGACTTGCACACAAACAGAAAGGCAGCTGTGTTGCTCCTAAACACAGTGACAACAGGATCACAACCACAGCCTGTGCTGTACTGCCCTCATAAGCAGAGGCATGTGGGAGAGATTACAGGTTTCCAGCTGAGAGCAGTGGAGACACTGTGCCTTAAATGCTTCCTGTTGAGTGAGTCGGGTGTGCTTGAATATCTGTCAGTGCTTCCTGGAGTAGAATATTCAACGTGAATGTTCTACTGGGCATCTACACTGAGACAGTATCCCACCAGGCAGCTCCCTGATAGGCTGAAGAGAGTTCTGAGGTCAACGATCGATTGTTACATCATAGTTAGGGGTAGAGGGTTTCTGAAGTTATGTTAGACTCTAATTGTACTACAATTACTAGCATTGCTTAATGAATTAAAAAGAATGTAAAAGCAATGCTTAAAGACAAGTCTACAACAGTTCTAATACTTCAATATTAATATGTATTATGTTAATATTTTTTTTAGAATATATTATTTTAGTAATTAATAAAATCCTACAGGATGAGAGCCCCTGAAGCCTTACTCCTCCAATGCTATCCTGCATTCAGAAAGTGTGTGCGCTGGGAAAACTAGAGTGAGGCAGATAGACCGGAATATCAAAACTGGTTACATGCCCTAGAAACACCGTAGAGGACTTGACAACACAAGAATACTGCTCTAAAGACTGGTTAAAAAGAAGCCACACAGGACAGCTGGCTCTGTGGCAGGGTGGGCTCTCCTCCAACCTAGGCAGATCAGTGCAGGATTGCCAGAAGCATGCGTCTGAAATCCCCTCCACACTCCGAGCTCACTGCCTCCTTCAGGGGCACGTCGTATTTCTCGGAGTACATGTCCTTTATCGTCTCCAGATCGATCTGGAAAACAGGCAGACGTCTGCTAGCTTCTTTCGCACTGTTTGCAGCAGTTTATCTCTATATGTGAAATGGATCTGAAATGTTTGCACATCCTGAATTAATGTAAAAAGTGATCTTTGTGATAATAAAACCGGTTGTAATGTTTTTAAAAAACAAAACCTAAAGCATTTCCAAAAGCTGGTTCGCAGTCCTTGAACACATGTGTGCGGAGGGGGGGTGTATATTTGGTTAATCTGTACCTCAGCGCGCCCCACGATGATCCTGATCAGCGTGTCTTCGTCCGTTCCAATGCCTTTGATACTGTGCTTCAAGCGCCTTGCAAAGTACAGCTGCAGGTTCTTTGCACACCTCACTGCAGAGAGAGAGAGAGAGAGAGAGAGAGAGAGAGAGATCGATCTACTGTCTGCCTCACATTGCCCATCCTAACCTGACGATCACAACTCCTGATAATGATCTCACTATTCACTGAGTTTTCAAACTACAAGCTGGTGACCACACAACAGCCCCAGCATCACAGTGCAGTGTCAGCGTTTTACATCTAGATTTATCTATATCTATATTACATATATATTTTACATCCCTAGAAAAGCGTGAAAATACAATTTGTGCATAATCGCCCCGTGTCCCTCAGTGTTTTTGCAAACATAACCCTGCTTGTAGAGTTGCAGTGACACCTGGTGGTGCTCCTGATTTAGTGCGTCAGAGACACTGACGGGCTGAAGGGTAAGAAGGACAGCTTTAACTACTCGTCCCAATTCATTATTTTACAAAAGTGGAACCAAACAGCAGCTGACTGGAGCTGGATTCAAAGCCTCCCGAGCACTTGCAAGCCGTTCGTTTCATGAACAGAAATGTGTAGCCTTTCAAAACAAAGAGGACTGCATTGCACTCTTTGAGTCCCAATGCTTGTTGGAGGGCATTCTATGTGTGTTATAAAACTGAACATTGAAAATAATAAGCCTTTAAAATGAAATGCAATTACCAAGTGTAATGTAGCATTTCTGCAGAGTGCCCGAGGCCTCGTTTTCAATGGCATCCTTAATATCAGAATCTGCAAGCTGCAATCAGAAATGTAAACTGAGAAAGACAGCCAGGGCAAGAGAATTTCACAGCAACAGCATGGAAAATATATATGAAACACAGCCAGGGCAAGAGAATTTCACAGCAACAGCATGGAATATATATGAAACACAGCCAGGGCAAGAGAATTTCACAGCAACAGCATGGAATATATATGAAACACAGCCAGGGCAAGAGAGAAAGGTCGTTGTCGTACAAGAATTTCACAGCAACATATATATATATATATATATATATATATATATATATATATATATATATATATATATATATATATAGAGTATGGAATTTCACCGGACGTTGACGTACATCAAGGAAAAAGGTACCTTTTGACCAGAATAGTGGTAAAAACAGACTCATCAGTGCCAAATCGCCCCTCTCCAGCCTGAAATAACAAGAAGCAATGCAAGAATCAAGATCAGTATTACAGCAGTGTAGCTGAGTCCCTCACTGTGGCTTTGGTGAGCTTGCTCTCTCTTCGGGAGTTAAAGACATGTACTAGCACAGTATCTGCTTCATTACCTCAAAGAGCTCTGTGGCATCAGCTTCTGCCTGCTCCTCGTCCACTTCAAAGCCTTCGTCTCTTTCAGCCTGTGAAGGACAGACACTGGTGAAGCAGGAGGCACCTCCCTGTACAGTACGGGGCCACTCTGACCTGGGACCGAGGGCATTTAAACAGGCAGGCAGGAGCCATAATGTTACACACACTGCTAATGACTTCAATGAGTGCTACACTGTTACACACTCTGCTAATGACTTCAATGACTGCTACACTGTTACACACTCTGCTAATGACTTCAATGACTGCTACACTGTTACACACTCTGCTAATGACTTCAATGACTGCTACACTGTTACACACTCTGCTAATGACTTCAATGAGTGCTACACTGTTACACACTCTGCTAATGACTTCAATGAGTGCTACACTGTTACACACTCTGCTAATGACTTCAATGAGTGCTACACTGTTACACACTCTGCTAATGACTTCAATGAGTGCTACACTGTTACACACTCTGCTAATGACTTCAATGACTGCTACACTGTTACACACTCTGCTAATGACTTCAATGACTGCTACACTGTTACACACTCTGCTAATGACTTCAATGAGTGCTACACTGTTACACACTCTGCTAATGACTTCAATGACTGCTACACTGTTACACACTCTGCTAATGACTTCAATGAGTGCTACACTGTTACACACTCTGCTAATGACTTCAATGAGTGCTACACTGTTACACACTCTGCTAATGACTTCAATGAGTGCTACACTGTTACACACTCT
>NC_054556.1:27406355-27413855 GCF_017654505.1 Polyodon spathula | reverse complement strand
TCTGCGTGAGTGAGTGTATATAACAGGCTACTAACGGCGCCTCAGGGTAAATATAAAGGAGAGACGCGAACACGATTCGTCATGATAGTGAAGCATGTTTAATGCCAGCCTGCACTGGACTACAAACTAGCTTTCTTTAAACCAAAACGTCCCGTACAGTTATATTATTTACATAACGAATACTAACAACACATACAACACTACGACCTGACATTAATAACAAGTGCATTTTTTAAAATTAATATCATGTCGCGAATGTTATATTTAAAATTACTAAAATAATAATAAAGAATGGCTAAACTCGTGTTGTAATATAGCGCTGATCCGAGGCCGCTGCTGTCTGAGGTTTTCAATCGCTTATCGACTGGCAGGCATGCTGCAGGATCAAATGATCTGTTGGTCCAGTGCCCAAATCTGCAGCGGCGCTACTCGGCACCTGTTGCCAACAATAAAAGAAACGCCGTATATGATAGTACACTCACTTGGACGTTGCCCATTTTGCGAGTAGTTGTTGAGTTCCAGCGGTGCTGACCGGTCAGTTCCCCTGCGCTGGTCTGTGGCGAGGAATCCTATTCACTCCGTTAGATGCAGAATAGAGAGACTTGCAGACAACGCCCCTGACGTCATCCCGTTAGCAGAAGGCTTGGGGGGTTCGGTTCAACAGTTTCACACGTGACCACTGGGAAACGGCAGCACAGCCAACTGGATAAACATGCTGTTTATGCAATGGAGATTTCTATTATTATTATTATTATTATTATTATTAGAGGAGTGCACTGGTTTGAGGTGAAACATGTGGCTAGATGTTAAATGCATGCCTCTCTTTCCCTGATTTCAGCAGCTCCCTCCTCAGTGCATTCCAGGAATCTGTTTGCATGTATTAGAAGAGTAACCTACTGGTCTTCTCTGTGTCCAGACCATTTGGATGCTGTCCAAGTGGATTGAGGATTAGGGTTAAACACTGTACTGACTGAAACAAAATGCTGCGACTGGCTGTCCAGCCTCACTAGCACTGCTTGTATATTAACAGGAGGTCTGTAGGAGCTGCACACACTGTGTTAGCACTGCTTGTATATTAACAGGAGGTCTGTAGGAGCTGCACACACTGTGTCAGCACTGCTTGTATATTAACAGGAGGTCTGTAGGAGCTGCACACACTGTGTCAGCACTGCTTGTATATTAACAGGAGGTCTGTAGGAGCTGCACACACTGTGTTAGCACTGCTTGTATATTAACAGGAGGTCTGTAGGAGCTGCACACACTGTGTTAGCACTGCTTGTATATTAACAGGAGGTCTGTAGGAGCTGCACACACTGTGTTAGCACTGCTTGTATATTAACAGGAGGTCTGTAGGAGCTGTACACACTGTGTTAGCACTGCTTGTATATTAACAGGAGGTCTGTAGGAGCTGCACACACTGTGTTAGCACTGCTTGTATATTAACAGGAGGTCTGTAGGAGCTGCACACACTGTGTTAGCACTGCTTGTATATTAACAGGAGGTATGTAGGAGCTGTACACACTGTGTTAGCACTGCTTGTATATTAACAGGAGGTCTGTAGGAGCTGCACACACTGTGTTAGCACTGCTTGTATATTAACAGGAGGTCTGTAGGAGCTGCACACACTGTGTTAGCACTGCTTGTATATTAACAGGAGGTCTGTAGGAGCTGCACACACTGTGTTAGCACTGCTTATATATTAACAGGAGGTCTGTAGGAGCTGCACACACTGTGTTAGCACTGCTTGTATATTAACAGGAGGTCTGTAGGAGCTGTACACACTGTGTTAGCACTGCTTGTATATTAACAGGAGGTCTGTAGGAGCTGCACACACTGTGTTAGCACTGCTTGTATATTAACAGGAGGTCTGTAGGAGCTGCACACACTGTGTGTTCCGCCAGGCAGGACAGATGCTTGGTAATGTGCCTGGTGACACTGTCCCAGGATCCAGCTTGTGACACTGTCCCAGGATCCAGCTTGTGTCCTACAGAGGAGACACCCTGGAGAGCAAAGACGAGGGCTGGGGGGGTCGTTATTATAATGGGGAGAGGGAGGAGTGCAAAGAACCCTATATAGAGAGAGAGAATCATTCATTCTGCTTGAGAGAGGATCATTCATTCTGCTTGAGAGAGGATCATTCATTCTGCTTGAGAGAGGATCATTCATTCTGCTTGTGTTGTGTTGTAATGCATCACATCATCTTTTCATCAACACGGCTGGAGGTGAAAAACATTTTCACTGTGACTGTTATTACTTTGACTTCATTAGTCTGTTTGACTAGCCTTTTTTAAGCAGCTCAGGAATTCATGCAAAGACCCTGAATATGTGTAGACTGTAAATTGTGCAGGAGCCTAAACATATTCAGCACGTACGGAAGCACTGTGCTAGATAAATACATCATCCATAATACATTGCAAAGACCACTCTGCAGCCCAAACACTAATCCGGAGACACACAGCAGTGCCTTTGCAATCCTGAGATAAACAGTGTGCAAAGGGCAATGAGCCAGCCTCCTTGAGAGGGTATTGATTAGAAGGCATTGGAGGTTTGGGAAGAGGGTTGTATTTCAGGAATCCTGCTGAGGTCACAATGCAGAACACAAAGAAGAGAAGGATGGCAGTGCATCTTGGTCCCGGCTCACCGGCTGTGCTGGTACCACACTGTACAGGTCCCAGTCTCAGACTGGTGACAAAGAGGGCAGTCGGAACTGAAGATATTTGATCTTCATTTGCATCGCAGTTTGATCCATTGCACTGTTTAATAAGACACACCTGAGTTTGTTACCTGTGCACTGTGGCCAATCAAGCTCAGAGTAAAACCTGGAATGGGTGAAACAGCTATGCAAAAGGAGTCTTATTCCCATCCCTGCTCTTAACTGTATTCACAATGAAACAATAACATCTAGTAAAATGAATACCCACACGCTGCATTAACTAAATGTAACACAGGTATCTCAGAGTAGCCCGGGTCGATCATTAGTCAACAACAGGATGCCCAGATCAGATATTTCATCTCGCTCGCTGCGTTCGTCTTTAAGAAGAGTGATGCACTGGTCCTGGGAAAATCCATAGCATGATTTATTAGAGAGGCTCCCCACAGCTAAAATCTTTAAGGAAATAAAAATCTCTTCCCAAAGAAAGGGGTCAGCATGATAAATTGCCAGGCTGCAGCAGCAGCAGCAGCGACAGCGTGTTTGTGTAAGGGGCGTCCCTTTCACAGGCTGTCTGATAAAGCCCTCAAACTGGATGCTGTGTTCCATCCAGTCCCAGTTCAACTCTACAGCTATCTCCAATACATACAGTACAATGCAAGTAAAGATTGCGTAGTAACCTTTGTTTAACCAGTGAAGTGCTCTTGAGTTTAGTATCTCTTTTTGAAGAGAGACCTGGTTAAGAAGGCGACACATCATACAAAAGCAGGTTTTCAAATATCCCCAGTGGTAACAGTGTCAGCGCCCTGGCTGAGAGGAAAACTCTTCCAATCGGCGGGGCGGGGTGGGATTGGACGGGACGGGATGGTGAGGCACACCGCTATATTGTCAGTACATTCACAGTACTGGATCACACAGAATGAACCGGCCTGTTTGCCAGAGAGCACTCTGAATTCCACGCATATGAATGTGGGAAGAAGATGCAACGCAACAGATTTTCAGCAAATAAAGGTTTGCATTGTATTGAAAGTAAACATGCAGAGGCACATTTTCACTTGCTGCTGCTTTCGGGATGAGGCTTGTGTCGAGTTGCATGATTTAACTGGCTTGCTGTGCTTACTATTTTAGTGTGCTAGCTGCTCCTCGCAATGCCTTTTCTACAGTCACTTTATTACAGCCTCCCATTGACTTTCATGCTGAACTCCCAGCGCTTGGCAGGGAGTCCCTCAGAGGTTTCTGTATCTGTTCTTTGGGCATTTCAGTTCGGAGACACGTATTTACTGTCCTTGTGCTGCGTGTAATCTGCTTCTCTTTGAAACGGCGGGAGGCAGAACCAGGCGGGCATAGCCCGCAGGTTCATTAATAGCGAGTGCGTTAGTCTACACGTGTAATGAAGGCTGCACTCTGTTCGACAGGAGCTGCACCGCTCTCTGCCCCTGTGCTGCGTGACCTTGTGCTGGTGGCGATGACTACATGCCCGCAGGGCGGTGCTGATTGCAATGGCTGGTTCTCTTCGCGTGTTTAAATATCACGTTTAACCACCAGGGGGCATGGTTGTCCCATGAACATGAAGACAGACGGCTTCATTGTCAGTTAAAATATGTAGGTTATAAAGCATTGTTTTACAGTTTATTGATTCCTAATTTTTTAATGGAAAACCTCATGTTATTGTTACAGAACTATGCAACGCACAGCTCTTAGGAGACTAGCTCACTTGCACGGCTTGGTAGATAAGTCTTGCCTTGCGAACCGACTCTGAGCAAAACGCAGGGTCACGCTGGAGCGCAGAGGCGCACACAGAGAGCCAGCTACAGTAAAGAGGTTTTGCTTTTATAAGTTTCTATAGCCAAAGCGTGGTAAAGTGTAATAAAAGCACAGAGGTATGGTAAAGCAAATAAAAAATAATAATCAAAAAACCATGGCAAACCATGTTGGTAAAAGCATCAGAAAACTGCAGAATTGCTGTTCAGATTTACTATGAGAAGCATCTATGATTTACTGTGAGAAGCACCCTCCCCATGCCATGAGTTCTATACTAATTTGAGAAAAATGAGCAATGTTGTCTATCCGAGTCTAGAGTCTAGATTGACACATACCGTAGTGCAGCACGCATAGCTTTAAAACATCAAAGACAGTGTCGAACTAGTTGAAAGACCAAAGACCACCCGAAACTAAAACCAAAATAAGCAGCGTGCACTGTAAACTCATTAATACAGCAGGGTTGTTAAACCCTTCAAACAGCCCCAGATGAAGATCATTATTTACAGGTTTAATTACAGTTTCACAACTCCAGCTGCTCGGCCGGATTAGACAGGTCCGCTGGTTCAGTCTCTTCAGAGCTATTTATCTATAGAAGCGCCTTGTGTGCGCCGCGTCGCTGAATAATTCACTCCCAGAGACTGCAATATAAAATATTTAAACACACCTCCTGTTTGTTTTCATCGTGGGTTCACGTGCTTGTCAGCTCAAAGTAATACTGTTTTCTTGTACAGCTCCCCTGGCCTCCAAAATCAACAAATATGCATTTCAGCCTTTCTTTGTGCTGCTGTAGGTCGCTGAGTCTCGCTATCCATCTCCCATTAAAAATACACAGGCTGATTGTCATGGGGAAGCTTACTGGGTAAAGCTAATGTCTTATTATACAGTACAGGCTTACAGCTTCTATTAAAACTGCCTTTGCCCTATTTAAAAACAAAGATTTTGGCTAGTAATCTCAACCTCTTCAGCATTTACTGTGTTTACTGGGGAGTGGAGGGTGGGGAGGGTCCTTCCCCACCTCATAGGGTGGGGTGGAGGGTGGGGTGGGGTGGGGTGGGGGGGGGGGTGGGGTGGGGTCCCTAACAATCCCATAGGGTGGTAGGGTGGGGGGGTAGGGGTGGGTGGGGAGGGGAGGGTGGGGCCTCCCCTGGGGTGGGGAAGGGGACCCCACCCCTTCCCCTCCCTCCCACCCCGGGTAGGGTGGGGTCATCCCAATCCCACCCCATCCAACCCACCCCACCTTCCCTAACATCCCACCAATCCCACCCCTCACCTGGGGAGTGGAGGGTAGGGTGGGGCCCCTCCTCTCCCACCCCGCTCATCCCACCCCACCCCACCCCTCCCCTCCCACCCCGCTCATCCCCAGGTGGGGAAGGGGAGGGTAGGGCTGGGTCTCAGTGAGAAACAAAGAGAACAGCAGAAGAAGCAGGAGCGTCATGGGAAACAGCAGTGTGCTCATTTTCTTTCTGTGTAGATTATAGGGAAGGTTATTTTTGGAAGCCTGCGCTGTGTAAGAAGTGTTATACTCCAAGGAGTCATTCTGCTGCAGAATCTCAAAATCTCCCAATTAGAATGCCAGCACCTCCCCACCCACCCAGCACACAGTTCATAGACTGTCTGCTTTCTGATTAAAGATGAATCACACTTAAGATGAATGGTTATTAAGTGTGTGCTTTGGAGCTCTAACAGAGAGGAGAGGTTTATAGGAAACTACACTAACGGCATCTCACATGTTACTGACGATGCCCATCACATGCTATCTTTAACACATGTTGTCATTGTTCTGTTTGCTATATTAACTTCTGACTAAAATCATTTCAATAATTCATGTATATATGTTACCAAGGGCCCCAACATTAGTTCTTTCATTGTGAATGAAATGAAAACCAAACCAAACTCCCACACGCTTTAACCTGTGTAATGTGACTATTTATAGCCCTGTGTAATTTACATTACAAAAATGCAACATTTGACACAGATGTTGCTCATCTGTGTCAGATCTCTATTATTGAATTACTTCTCTGGTCCACTTTCTTCCTTTCTATACTTTCTTACCTGGTGCAAACAGAGTTGAAAGGTGGTCAGGATTTCTCAGGGATCAGAGAAGTGCAGCCATATGGTCCAGAGCCTTGCCTTGCTAGAGACAGCTTTATAGTAATGAGAGTCCACACTGGAGCAGCTAACACACCATAGCTAATTGTAGCTAATTATTAAAATAGTTTGTTATTTTTTTATTTAGCATTCCCAATTCTTTTACCCAGATGTTCTCCCCAATTTGGAATTATTGTTTTTCCTCACAGCAGCAATTGCCCACACAGAGTGTTAATACAAATTGGATTGCCTTGAATTGGAAGATTAGCTCTCAGAGAGATCGACAGCAACAGCTGCTTCCAGTGAACGGTTTCAGCTGCAATCTGCTATGTTCGTGTTTGCACCGCATGCAATCCTTGAAAAGTTATGTAATCAAAATCCTATCTGATAATCATATCCTGGACAGCTGTCTCAAAGCGCAGGATCCGAACCCTAAAACAGTGGCGTTAAGCGTATTATGTACTGTCACTGTCATCGCCGGGGGTCAAGAAGAGCTACTTCCTTGTGGTGACCCCTGGGCAACGTCTCTGATGACAAAAAGCTCTTCAAATTGAACTTACCATGCAATGCTTAAGCAAAGCAATGTTGGGCTTGGTTAGTACTTGGATGGGAGACCACCTGGGAATACTGAGTGCTGTAGGGTGCATGTTAAGCTCATACAAATATATATACTGTCATCGCCTGTGCTGCATAGCACTATGGGGTTCCAGCTTCGTCTCTTACTTTCTGCTGTAGTGACTTGCATGGCATGGGGAGTTAATGAAACATTGGAACAGAGGCTGGGGTCACATTTGAATTACGATGCAGCTATCCCTTGTAGGATTTTTTTCAAAAAATCAACCGAAAGAGAAACGCTGATGAAGATCATTCTATGCAGTGAGGCCATTGTAAAATGCTTCCATTGACAAGAGCCTTTCCGTGTCTTTGCACTGCATTAGGGGCAACGCAAGGGTACTTGCTGCATAGATAGAATGCATTACAAGCCAGTGAACCAGAGAGTG
>NC_054556.1:27386355-27401355 GCF_017654505.1 Polyodon spathula | reverse complement strand
CACAGTATATAGCAGGCTATTGAGAGTCATCGATCGTGCTGGGATTGGGTGTCATTGCTCATTCCTGCTCCTTACTTTTCTGGACATGCTGCTTCTGTTACTGAATTATGCTGATAGCTCTCATTTTCAGTTTGCAGCTGTGGCAATGGGATATGAATGTTACTGGTGTACTTCATTGGGGTGCAGTGTTATGTTCAAACAGAGACCATGGTGACTTTAAAGGACTGATAAAAATAGAAAAATGTTCCTACGTTGAGCTGTGTGAGAGTTGTCAGGCTGCCTTGGCCATGGCGCTGCTCCAGATGGAGGGGGTGCGAGTTCATGTATTCCCTACTGTTCTCCTGGAGCCGATCAGAACATCCCGCTGCCTTCACAGCCTGCAATGGAATTATCTGCATCCCAAAGAGTGGAGCTGCACAGATTGTGACCCACTTATAACAAGCCTCTGAACGAGTGAGGGACTAGAAGCACTTTCTCGCTCAACCCCCCCAATTCAAAGTCTCGCATTCATTCTATTTGTCACTTCACCTGGTGTGCTCAAACAGTGCACATCCAGATACTAGTGTGCAGCATCTTCTGTAAGTTCCAGGGTTGAAGATAATGGGACTGTTTTAATGATCTAAACAGGGTATAATATTATTTTGCATCGTTACAATTTACTCAACGTGTACATCGTTTTGCACAATATATGTAAGTGCACTACTGTATCAGAAACAGGTCAGGTTTAGGATTAGGGTTCTATCATGCAAAAAGATGTACACATTAAGTACATTGTAACTATGCATAATCACATTGTAATGCTGTGTAAGTACACATGTATTTACTAAGTAACTACTATGTAAGACATCATAATTAGCAGCACAATATAAAGTGTTACCAGAAAACATTTGAAAATGGTCAACTGCTGGTAAATTAGACTGAAATATATCTGCAATCACAAGGTGATGATGACTTAACCAAGCTACAATAAAAACTAAATGTTTACTTCACTTCTTTAAACAAATTAGTCAAGTTTAATTCTAGAGTCATCAATTACAAGTACAGAGCTGCGGCATTGAGCTTTAAAAATATATAGTGATCTTAATGCGACTTGATCTGCCATATGTGTGAAAAGATAAGGACTGTGGCATGTCTTTACACCTGTGAGACGCTCCAGAGATATACCAGCTGTCTCCTCCATATGAGGCATCAATGTGGCGATCGTACAAAAAACCAAAGAGCACTGAGAGAGGTAAGGAGAAGCATGCATGCAGGATAGCAACGCATGGCTTGCTGAGCTTAAAGCTCTGACTATTGAAAAGATTGCGCACGCTCCTGCATGCTGTACTGCCTCATTATTATCCAGGGTTTAGATGACCTCTGTTTGATCAGCCACATTGTCTGGTCAGATCAGTTGATGTGTCGTGACTTGTGACTCCACAAGCCTTCAGTACTGCATCGATTTCACCTCTCCAAGCCTTTCCAGGATCTCATGCTGAGGAATTGAAGAGCACAGATGAGTACAAAAAAATATCCAAGTCTCTGAATATCCCTGTGAGCACAATCTACTCAATCATCAAGAAATGGAAGATGCATTGCACCACCCAGACACTGCTTAGATGATCCCTGAGCAGCTGTGTGTGTACATGTTTGTGTGTGTACGTGTGTACGTGTGCGCCTGTGTGTGTGCGTGTATATACCGACATGTATACTTGCCTCATGTAAATATTGTAGCTGAGTGTTGATCAGATAAAATGAACTCTTATAATGTAAATACAGTCGGCGTGCCTGTGTCATGTGAGTATTCAGAACCCTAATGGGCACAGATGTGAGATGATCTTTCACTTACACGGCAGCCCTATCACTTTCTGGAGAAACTGCATGTATACAAGAAGAGGGGATCAAATGCTTTGCAGATTAAAAATGATCTGAACTACGTGCAACAGAATGCAATACAACTGTTGAATGAAGCATTTAGCCGTTCAGTTTAACATGTGCCTGGGGCGCGGTAGAGAACGTCTTACCTTAGCGAGCCTCGGTATTGTACACTCCGGTTGCTAGGCTTGTCTCTGTACTGTGGAAACATTGCAGCTTTAAGAGCCGAGTCTGCGCACTGAAGGACCGAGTTTAGTGGCTGATCTGCAGTGAAAATAAACCAGAAAAAAACAGGGAATGAAGGAGCATCGTTCTACCCATCGTTCTTCTAATAAAGACAGGACCTGAAGACTGGGAAACAGGAGAAGAATTAAAAAAATCCAACTGCACACGCACAGAGGGAGGAATAACGGGATCAGGCATGGCTGGGATGGGAGGAAAGAGAAGGAAAGCTGGGCTCCCAGGTTTCTGCTGGAAAACCTGCTATTTTCATATATTATTCTGGGTAGTCTCAGTGTGCGGAGAGGAGAAGACCTTCATCGTGGAGGTAGGTCAGGGATAACAGAGTCTCCATGCAACTGCTTTCTGAGCACGGAGAAGAGCTGCAGCGTGGCAATGCTGCTGCTGCAACCTAATAATAATAATAATAATACTAATAGAGAAACTATTGCAGTGTAACATGATGCTCCACTCACAAAAGATCATTTGCATAAAATGCATGGGGAGAGATAGATAGATAGATAGATAGATAGATAGATAGATAGATAGATAGATTATACTAATAGGGTATTCTGCACAAGAGAATTTGCAAGACACTGTAAATGAATATAGGCACAGTCAATAAACCGAGGGGATGAAGCCAGTATCGTGCACTGCACTGATAGACCTGAATGAGATTTCTGCTGAGGAATAAGAATAATATTCACAGAAGCGGAGCCTCATTGAAGAATGATGCGCCCGCCAGATTCTCTTCTAATAACATTTTAATGGTCGATCGGAACGAGGTGTACAGCGTTGCATTGCGAATGTGTTTGCATTCTGTATACAGAACGGGAAGCGGCTCTGCGTTTGAGATGCAGCATAACGGAGTCTCTGTTTGATGGAGTTGACAAAAAAAAACAAAAGAAATTCGTGGTAATCTTTGGTCGCGTAGTAATAGATCGCGGTGCGTTTGCCTCGCCGACACTCCAGCAGATTGAAATAGGGTGAGGGTGAGGGTTATAATGTCTAATCATTACACACATGCCTGTAATTTAATAAAGATAAACATTGCATTGTGGAATAAAACTCGTTAAAGCATGTGAAGGTATGTTGTCATGCTGGCTGGCAGGTGAAACTGGGTGGTGCAGAGGCAAATTACAACAATAAACTCTATAAATATATAACAGTGCTCTGCAGCAGCACTGTGAACTGCATCCCAGCGGTAAAGCAGCGTCTGTTTTTTATTTAACATTATATACCATGAATTTTTACTTTTTTTTTTTCTCTTCTATTAGGTAATACTAAACTGAACTAATCTAATGCTAAGACCCCCACCCCACCCTCCAAACAAAGAAACCAGAATTCAGCTGGATTCCAAACATAGCTCATTTCTAATGTATGGGAATAGCAACGAGCCGCTTTAGAGCTCAAGGGGGCACTAGTGGCATTACAGCTGGGGATATAGAGAATAGGGGGAGAGCATTTCTGCTTGGTTTAGAACAAAGAACTCGCACACCCTTTCTACAGAACGAAGAACTGTAACCTTCTTTCTGCGTGTTACCAATACCAAAATAAATAAACATGCAAGGATTATAACACGCACTTGTGCAAGGGTGGCATAAGGATGCATGCATGCCTTGCACAGAACCTTGCAGCCAGTTCCTGTCTTGCAGATTCCTTGTGTGAGAGAGACATGCATTCCTTGTCTCCTCTCAGCCACACCCCTCTTGCTGTGCACGGCAGCCATGCAATCCTGGCTTGCTCTTGTGTCTTCCTGGCACAGTTCCTGCGTTGAGCTTGCCTTGGTGTACGTGCATTCATGCCTCACTGGCTCCTGGTAGGATCCTTGTGTTTTTGTTGGAAGGGTAAGACACTCCTCATGAGCAGGTGTTCATTTCAGTTCCTGATGCATGAGAAACGCACACACATTGACCTGCTATTGACTTTTGCGGTTGTTCTATTGCCAAGACATGTGGCTCCTGCCCACCGTATTGCGCTGTGTGTTTTTGCATTGTTCAAGTTTGGTTACTGCGGGCCTTAGAGGGTACTGCGTGGCAGAATATTAACACAGACCCTGCTGTTAGGTATTTCTGTGAGCAGTGTTTCTATGAGAGGGTTACAATAGCACACAGGAGGATAAGTAGTTGTTTTGTTTTTTTTAAGATTCTTTGGACACTATCAAACTGAAGGTGCATTAGCATTTTAACTACACGGAAAGTGCTATTTGAATATGTAGGATGCTGATTTTAATTTATGCAAAGAGATGTATTTTAAACAGGAGATGTATTATAGCATCATTTGTATCGTACTGTATCTGGATTTTCAAACATGTTTTATACACTTTGTATCAGGATGGGAAATATTACGCAGTCCGATCCGTTGCACAGACCATAAGGTCAGTGCCAGGTTTTATTATCAGCTCCACCATACACTCCTACTGTAAACCTCTTACCAATGAAGTACAATATCACTTTTTAAGCTCACAGTAAAACCTGGAATATCTCAACTTGCTATACAGTGAGAGTCTTATTCTCCCAGTCCTGTTTATATAAGTCGTATTATGACTTCTTTATGATTGTCTTTGGTATTGGATTTTAATACTACATATATATATATATATATATATATATATATATATATATATATATATATATATATATATGATATATACTGAGTAAATAAATGAAGAGGTAGATCTAAAACTGCGTGACTAATTATAAATCAATGAAGAGGTAGATCTAAAACTGCTTGACTAATTATAAATCAATGAAGAGGTAGATCTAAAACTGCGTGACTAATTATAAATCAATGAAGAGGTAGATCTAAAACTGCATGACTAATTATAAATCAATGAAGAAGTAGATCTAAAACTGCGTGACTAATTATAAATCAATGAAGAGGTAGATGTAAAAATGCGTGAATCGAAGCAAGTTCTATTGATAGCTGAAGTGTGTGGTCACACCTTTTTAATGCACAGTAATGGGAGATTGTAGAGCCGACAATCTGTTGTATGAATAGATTGGCAACACTGAATATTTTATGCTATGCAATGAAAAAGCTGCCAGACACACTGTCAGTAGTTGCTAGCAAATAACCTCCCAGCCTGCCTCCATGTTCTAATTTAACAATGCATGTGATCAAGTAGTGAAGACGGGAGGGGTTTTAATGAGCTTCTTAACACCCTCGCGGTGCTTTTTTAGGGGGCTGTGTGAATACATTAACACAGGCAGCTCACGCTCATGATGTCATCTGCATCTGATTCCTAAGAGCTTGAGACGCCATGCATAAAGAAGACAAGCTGGACACCACCAGCAGCCAGTCTAAAGTGCCTGTCCATTGTTAGTCTCTTACCAGCAAACAAACTGATGCATTGGTGCCTAACTGTGAAATCACATTGGGTTTGCTTATCCAAATCCCAATTGACATGAGTGAATACTGCTTTACTGTGACCTGGAACCTCCACACCACACCCCCTGGTATTGGGCAGTGGATTGTCACAATAACCCACAAAACAAATACTGAGGTGCAGTGAATTGCTGCTTGTGTTTCCCGTAGGAGGCTCTTTTTATAAGCCCTTCTTCGAGGTCCTTAAAGGGCTACAAGCCGAGGTTTTAAAAGCGTGCCCCCCCTGTTTCCTCAGTTAAAGATCTCTTGCTTCTCTGATGGTGTTTTATACCACTGTGATGGAGAATGCAGCTGCTCCCAGCGCTAATATGCACATTGTGATCACAGCTCTGGAGATGGAAAAGTTGCTGTTGCTTCCTGGTATGATGTCATGTGTGCTGTGGCTTGGTTGGTCTTGCATTTGGACCCATATTCTTGAGTAATGCACAGCCGGTCATGAGGACCCTATTGAAAGATATGTCTTGGGTACCACATTTCTGCTGATAAAACTCAGCATGGGCATTTCATATGAAATGCAACATTATTCTAGTGCATGCTGCTGATCTAGGTCATGGTGTCATACCTTTTCATGTGGTATTGAACTTACTGTCCATTCTTTCCAATGGAGCAGAATGATACCATGCCCCTTGGGTATAATGCATATTGACACTCTCTGTTAATTGCAATATTATTCTCAAGTGTTGCATACAGTAAGTTTTGATAGCGGTAAAGAGTTTGGTGAAAATTCTTCAAGAATTGAGCAATTGAAACAGATCTGTTGAGACGAATATTATTCCTGCTTTATTTTATTTGAGACATGAGGATGTGTTGTGTGTTGTTAAATAAACATGCAATTAAAAGTTAAACATGTTTAATAAACAACACATAACACTTTAATAACAGCCATGCATTCAGGCAGCTGAATAATCAATCGATATATAGATTGATTGATATAGTATCGATCAAACTGACTGCCCCCTGGAAGGGCAGATTTAGTGGTTAGCCCTTTCACGAGCCAGTCAGATGGACGTGCACATTTGTTTTGCTGTAAGTCTTTTTAAATGTATTTTGCAGACATGCAAGCTCCCTGACTTTATAAAACTTTCATTTGCTCGTAAATCTGCTGCTGTTAAAGTCTGCCTGTGGAGCTGCTGCTGCTGGTCTGGCATTGGCATTCCTGGCAGGCTCGCAGATTCCCAGTCTACTGGCTTTCGCATCTGACCCGCTGCTTCAGGCTAGAGAAGGAGAGGCTCAAGAGTGTACAATGGTGGGAGATCATAATGCTCCCTGTGCTGCCTTATAGTTTACAGCACGTGGCACTGGATATAGAGGCTGGAAAACGGCATGCCGATCCAATGCACAGGGCACAGAGGGCACTGGCCTCACGAGTGGCAGTGATTCTACAGTGCATTGGCGCTGGGATGGGTGTTAACACATGTCAGTTCTGTTCTGTTCTAAAAGTGCAGTGAATGCATAACTGCATCCCGCACTGTGTACAGGGTACAGCTGGAACAGAGAACAGGAGGACTGGGCAACTTTGTCCGATCTTAATTGTTTAATTGAACCATTTAAGCCTCCATTCAGCTCCTGAATCAGGTTATCGTTTCATTCTACTTATCAGCCTGGAGTATATAATGGCCCTCCTCATCTGCTCAATGGTGTGATGTTTGCATAGACAACCTCTTTAGTATTCAGTATGAGCACTGACAGTATAAATGAAATCTCAGCTCCTCGCGCTACAGAAGGGACGTCCTTATTACAGTGATGTTGTCCCGGCGTAGCTTGTGTTTTCACACCGGGACTCTCTTTGTCTTTTAGGTTGAACTGTCTAATAGCTAATTGCCCTTGTTCAGTCAATCGTGGCTCTTCACTAGGTTGTGCTTCTTTCTCACCCTTGCCTCCTGATGCGCTGGCTTCATTATCCCTGCCTAGGGAAGCTTTCCCCAGGAATGGGGAGATAGTGGAGGCCTCAGTGGTTTAGAGTTTTAATGCAAGCAAAGCAGTGGAGAAGTCACTGGAGCGCAATGCAATATGGAATACACTGTGTAGCCACTCTACCTCTCTCTCCCCTTGGTTTGAGAGTAACCTATCTAGGAAACTGCATTGGTCTCTTGTTGTGTGTTTCACAGCCACTTACTGCCTAGAGCGTCGGCCCACCCAAGCAATTATAAAATACAGTGAAAGGGCCTTGCACAGTAATGTATAACCCATGTGCAATTTACAGTCAGCGTGCTCTAACCATGAGTTATTGAAACCAGAGAGAAAGAGAGAGACAGATGTCTGTCCATCTGTCCGTCTGTCTGTCTCATTTATATTTGTATTCGCACATGCTGTGGTTGTGGTGATCTCTTTTTGCATGATACTGAGAGCTCTAATGTGTCTGTGTTACTTTATAAACCCCTTGAGCCCTTGCAGAGCTGAGTGACGTGGACACTAATGTTCACTGAAGCAGGGCTGTAGAGTACCAGACAAGGCTGGCTTGATCTTTCCATGAGAAACCCACGTCTCCGGAGTCCTCTTGCAGCTCAAATGAAAAAAACACCCCAGGATGAGTAATGTTTGCAAACTGAAACAAATCTTTCAGAAGGTGGTTTGCAGTGTAACAGAGCTGCACATTTATCAGCGTTGAGGTGAAACTTTAGATCACTGTGAACCTCATGGTCCAGTCGTTCGGTGGCCTCTCTGAAAAGTGCTGCATGGATCCAGTCAAGTCTTTGATGGAAGTCACAGTCACTGTGCACACTGGTCCAGGGTGCCAGGACAGGGGGAGCAGTGATAGGGCCAGTGGCATTTTTTATCAACTGTGTGCAGAGCTGTTCAGAGGCTGCCTCTTTGTTAATGGTTATGGGTGTGCAGATCTGTTGCTCCAGAGCTGAGTAGGGTTAGGGAGCGTCCATATTAAACCCAGCTGAGGTGACACATCACTTATGAAATGGATGGACTCTGGCAACGTGCACTGCTAAGCAATGCTCTTGTGTCAGATGGATGTAGCTGACCATGAATTGCACTGTATTCAATATAAGAGCAGCAGCTGACTGTGCTGTGAAATGGTTTCAATTGAGAAAAGGCATGTGGCATGAAAAAGGGGTTTCCATTGGTAAAAACACATCTATACATGCAGAGAGCTGTGGGCTGACAGTACTACCGTAATATGGTCTTCACTGTTTGCTCATCTCATTGAAATTCACTTGGTCAAGTGTTTCATGAAGAAATGTAGGGTCACAGCGAGCAGTGTTTCAAGTTTGCTGAATCTCCTGATCCAGAGCAGATCACTACACTTGTCTATACTTTGCTGTGCTTTCATTATGAAATACTGCAGTAAGCTTCATGCAAGTGTAGCTTTTCCTACAGCCTGTAGAAACCGGGACACCGTTTTTTAGGGAGCGCTCGAGTTGGATAATACCAATAAACCAAAGTTGGAGAACTTTAGGGTCAATTGAAAATATATATTTTCAAAAAAAAGAAAATTGTACATTAACCTCTGTCAAGCAGAGACTGCAAATTGTGTCAGCTAGTGTGGTTGCATTGAGATCTACTGGATGAATGTCCAAGACCACTCACCTCACAGCACTCCAGTGGGATTCTAACTCAGGGCTCCAGAGCTGAAAGGCATGAGAGGCTCACTCCTTTACTAGTCAGTTTATTGGGTCTTTAGTTTAGGCATGTCGTGGAAAAAAGATTGATTTGTTACTAACCTTTAGGGATGTTTGAGTGAGTAGGAAGAAGGATCTGCAATCAGTGACCAGAAGATCCAGAAGACTGTCAGCCGCTGTTAAGAAGCATTTCAATTTCAGATTTATTTGATTGGGAAATTGCTTCTATTAGTAATGCTGGGCTCATTAAAGAAATAATTAGCGCAGCAGCCTTGTCAGATCAGCTCTGTGAACGATCCTCAGTGTGGTCGCTGGGGTCCGTGCGGTTCATCACAGAGTTGACGCTCCACTAGTCCACATCAATAGTCCGATCAATAGCTCTCTCTCCACCTCGCCGGGATCCATTTCAAATCAGAGTGAATACTGACAGCGATTTAATGTTATTTTGTCTGAAAGCACTCGGATTTGAAAAAACGCACCCCTGTGTCTGCATTGAACTGGCCTGTCTCGCTGGTGTCATCGTTTGAAGTGGCGGTTTTGTGTGTTGGCCCCTGAGATCGTAAAGAGGAGACAGAAGCAGTTTTCTGAGCACGTTAGGGGCTCCTTTATTTGAACATGCCAGTCGGGCTCGTGATACTGCCCTGCAGGATCGCTGAAGCAGCTCGAGGCACTCTTTTCATAACGATGCCTTCGTCAGTGCTGCCGGCAGTACAGGCATGCACCTTGGTGAGCGGCAGACACCACTTTATACAGGTCCGCTCAGACCCAGCCCGTTTCTGATCCCTGACAATACAGATCGATGCAGTTCACGAGGAGTTTTCAGTGTTGGGTCTCCTGTGCTGATTACCAGTGTAACGTGGGCAACCCAGCTGTGTATTAAACTCCAAGCAAGCACTGAGCCACTATGTGAAACACTGAGACTCATGGGCATTTACTGTATATTCCATTATCTCAGCTCATTCTCAGTGGTCAGTGATCTGCGTAAGACAATAGGTTCACTTCTTATAACTGCGCTTTATGATAAAGCAGGTAAGCTGAGAAAATGTATGCTTCAGGAAAAAGAGTTGAGCATGGTAGATATGTGATACAACAATGCACGTATACAACAATGCATTGACAGGGTCAGTTATTGTTAGAGCTGCTGTCTGGCTTTGTAAATGTCCACACACCGCACCATACCCCCTTCCGTGTTTAAACCATGACTATGAGTTTTATGAACGGTTTTCAGGAAAAAGGAAATTCAGTTTTAATTGCAGTCTGGAAACACGCTGCCTATGAAGCCGCAACAGGTGTGCAGAGTTCATCACAGAGGAATGAATTTGGAGATCTGCCTTTGCAGATTGTTTGTAACTGTGAGGCGACTGGCTTCCAGGTGCAGGAGACACACAGACAGAGCCTCTCTACAGAACAATATCTTGAAGAAAAGCAATCCAGACCCCCTTGATGTATATAATGTATCTATATGTATACAAAGGAAGCATCACATGAGAGGAGAGGCAGGAGATGATGTAACCAGTGACAGATTGACTGGTAATCAATGATCAGCCCTCATTTCTTCAATCATCACAAACAAACACCTGCAATATCGCAGTCACAGCTGTATTTTAATCAGTATATTGAATTATTGAATGATATTCTTTATGCACAGCATTCTATTTAATCAATGCATTGATTGATTGAATGAGAATAAATTGACTTTCACTTGCTGATGACAATGTAATAATTCTCATTGGCTTTGCATGCAGACAGAGTATATTAAAAGCAAATAAGAAAACAAGAAACGGTTTAATAATGAGTGGAAAGGAGAAGGGGGTCAGAATAATAGATTTGGTGTAACTGGAGGCTTCAGCAGGCTGCAGCATGAGAATAAATGGCAATCGTTATGTAGCTTGGGCTGTAAAGGAGTAACAAAGCAGACACTAGAAGGGTCGGCATGTGCTGTGACAGTTTCACAGTTAATTTCAGCTGGCAAAGCTAGCGTTTGCAATAACGTTTTCTAGCAATAAGAATTGCTCACAGTAGATGCCGATGGCAGCTGCGTTTTGCTCTGCTGTGTCTCAGTGCTGCCTAGTAAAGAAGCTGGGGGAGCTGGCCTTGCTTTCAGCTCTGTTCCAGTAAAGGGGTCTGTTTGAGGCTTTGCTGTGAGAGCATCTAATGAAGTAGAGTGCGTTGGCGTATCCTTGGGGTGTCGGGGAGGGCTTTGCTATGAAATCACCCCTGGTATCTGCAGAGAGGACTGTGCTGGCAGAGTCTGCTGAGGGAGAGGTTTCATACTGAAGTGCTATGCTTTTACTATTATAAGGGCCAGTCAGGCTGGTTTAAATGAGAATGTGTTCTAGTGGTACTAGCGAACAGGCCAGATATCAGCCTCCCTCTGTTTACCTCGGATTACCTTACGAGAGATCTTCGGATTTCGATTATAGGTCTGTGGTGCCGGTACGTTCAGCTCTGGGATTCTCTCCCCAGTATATGCAGGAGTGCAGAGACAGCTGATATTTTTTATCACATTATTTGCTTAAATCTGGTCCAGTAAGAACTGTCTCTGTAAAGCGTTTGGGGGGGTGTGCCCGTGCATGAAGGACGCTATATAAATCTAAGTGGAAGGTGTGAAATCAGATCCTCTTATTGATGCAGTGTACAGTGCTCTTACAGCGTGCTCTCACAGCGTGCTCTCACAGCGTGCTCTCACAGCTTACTCTCACAGCATGCTCTCACAGGGTGCTCTTACAGCGTGCTCTCACAGCGTGCTCTCACAGCTTACTCTCACAGCATGCTCTCACAGCATGCTCTCACAGGGTGCTCTTACAGCGTGCTCTCACAGCGTGCTCTCACAGCTTACTCTCACAGCATGCTCTCACAGGGTGCTCTTACAGCGTGCTCTCACAGGGTGCTCTTACAGCGTGCTCTCACAGCGTGTTCTCACAGCGTGCTCTCACAGTGTGCTAGCGGTTTGTCCAGTTTGCAAGGCACAAGATGGCATCCGCAAACACCCAGCAATGTTGAGCGACCCCGAAACGAATTGATCTCGAGGCAAAGGTGCAACTTGAAATGCCATCAGCATTAGTACGTGCTGCCTTTGTACCAATCATGTCTACCAGACTGACACACAGAACAGCACGGAGAGATGCTTCTCAAAACTGGGAGGGAGAGACAGAAGAACAGGGGGTGCTGTAAAAACAAATCTGCCACTTCTGTTGTACAGCATCTGTTGCAGTACAGTTAAATTCCCTGAACTGTTACTGGCTGCGTGGGTTTCCAGTGTTGAAGCTCTGTGTTTTTTTAAAATTGTATCTAAGCTGGTGTCAGGCATTGTGCATGTGAATGCAAACCCTTTCCCTAGTTCTGTGTTACTGTAGATTTCTGTTGTGGGTTTTGTTCCTGCTTTTGCAGACTGCAGTAACAGTATTGGAAACTGTGTGGATTGATTTAGTAAACAGATCTGGATTGTGCCAAATGGAAACAGAGGGTTGATCCTTTGCAGTTTTGACCTGACAAGCTTCATTAGACAAACCTGGGCTGGTAACTGTACATATACACTGTAGCTAATTAACCTCCTAGTAAGACCTGTAATGGATCAAAGTGCTTAGCAGTGTCCTAGTCCCCTCATTAATTAGGGACATGGTCAACCTCACTCAGCTGCCAAAATAAAAAAAGGATTGTCCCTCTAAATAGTGAGCGAGGAGAGTAAGGTTGGAAGGTTGATATCTGGGTGCAGAAATAAAGGAACAGGAAACCCGGCTTGCTTCTAGTGTGCTTTCTGGAGTCGTGGAATCCAGAGAGTTTATCGCCACGGTTCTTCCCATCTCCCTTCCTGTCATGATACTCTGGGATTGTGGAGTAAAAGCGCTGCCGAGTGATTCTATTGGAATGATATCCCTAAGCTGGAATCAGCATCTTGTCCAGTTCTCTCTGCCTCTCCCCCCAGCAGCAGCTCTCTGATGTCAGGATCTGCAGTTTAAATATTGTCTTGCTATTACAGTCAGCAAGAACCGGGCTTAACGGGTCTGAGGTGCCGTGACAGCAGCCCCCCCCCCCTTGCATTTTCTCGAAAGCTAATTCAGTTGTAGCACTGAAATGTAAGCTTATGAGTCTATTTGTATTTTTATATAGAGTGGCTTGAGAAGATCAGCTATGGGTTGTAATGTTTCAACAGCATGTTGGTCCTGGTCAGTTTCGTTGTTTTTTGTCTTGTTAGGAGTCGGTGATTGAGATTGATTCATTGTTTTATATATTTCTGCTTTTACTTCTATGTGTATGTGAATGTGTTATGTGTATGTGAATGTGTGTCCATTTGCTTTGTGACTTTTAAGACTCTTCATTTAAAAGCACGTCAGAAATTTAGATTTGGGCATCTGTAGCTATCTTATCTGCCTGCCTGCCTGCCTGCCTGCCTGCCTGCCTGCCTGTCTGCCTGTCTGCCTGTCTGTCTGTCTGTCTGTCTGTCCTGTCTGTCTGCCTGCCTGCCTGTCTGTCTGTCTGCCTGTCTGCCTGCCTACCTACCTACCTGTCTGCCTGCCTACCTACCTACCTGCCTGCCTACCTGCCTGTTTGCCTGCCTACCTACCTGTCTGCCTGCCTACCTACCTGCCTGCCTGCCTGCCTGTCTGTCTGCCTGCCTGCCTGCCTGCCTGCCTGCCTGCCTGCCTGCCTGCCTGCCTGCCTGTCTGCCTGCCTGCCTGCCTGCCTGCCTGCCTGCCTGCCTGTCTGTCTGTCTGCCTGCCTGCCTGTTTGCCTATCTGTTCACCCTCTTTCCAAAAGCCTGCTTTCGTTGCTCTCCCTCTCCCCGCTGTCACCTTCCTCCTCACAGATACGCATTTCACCTTTAACCAATTTCATTTCCTGCCAGGATGACAGATGTTCGGTGACACAATTATAACGTAACACACATCCACACTTTACCGAAGGACCTGGGAGGACTTCTGGTTAGAAGATTGGTAAATTTCACCAAATGTTTTAATATACAAAAACAATCCTGTGAGATCTACACATAATAGCCTTTGGGCTTCTTAGCATTCTCCCATATATGATTGGGTAGTATTATGCTGTGTAGTAAAGCTAACCCTACAGCAGTCATCACAGGGAATAAATATGAAGTCTGTTCTGTTGATAATTACCAGCTGGTATATGATTCATAATTAAACTAAAGGAGCCAATATTAACAATCATATTAAATACAAAAAAATGGTGCAAATTGAATTTTTTGTGTAAAGACCTTGATCAGTCTAAAGGTACTGTAGCTCAAATATTACTGTAATCTAGGCACAAAAAATGCTAATGTATCTGCCCTCCTTTTACTGCGTGGACTTTTAATTTCCCTGTGAAAAGATAATTGAGTGTGGCTCTCTATCATAGCGTGGAGCAATAAAGGGTTGTGGGGGTCTAAATTAAAACAGGAAAAGAAGGAGAGGCATGCTTGTGAACGGGTCCCACTTGGTTAACGACAGCATGCCTTCTCATTAGCAGAGCCGTTTGCTTATTAAAACATGTGGAAAGGAAATCAACCTGCTGAGATGAGCCGCTTCATTGAGGAGGTGTCGTGTTTCTCTTTTGTTTGTTTTCTTTTTAACAGTTATTTTTATTCATTTTCCAATTTTTTTCCCGATTTCGGAATGTCCAATTATTATTCAGCCCCGCTCACCGCTGCAACCCCCAAACTGACTCGGGAGAGACGAAGACGAGTGCCTTGAGCTGTCTGCTTTGTTTCGCTCTGCAAGCCCACCGTGCAGCCACATTCAAACTTACAGCGTCGGAGGACCACGCAGTTCTGAATTGCGTGCAGGTGCCCAGCTGGACACAGGGGTTGCTGATGCGTGGTAAAACTCCCGTCCACAGTCGGCAGTGGCATAGCTTGGATTTGATCTGGCGATCTCCAGGCTATAGGCGCATCCTGCTCTCCAGGGTTCCTTTCCCAGAATGCGCTGCTCGGGAGCCCCCTGTCACTTGGATTCTCAACAATGTTTTGAGATCA
>NC_054556.1:27363855-27381355 GCF_017654505.1 Polyodon spathula | reverse complement strand
TTTTATTTTTCATGCTTTTATTTTGTAGTGCAGCCCCCTCCCCACCCTTCACTTGGCACTTTAGAAACATCAGGAATCACAAGGACTGAGCCCTCGGTGCCATGCAGCCCCTTCCCCACCCTTCACTTGGCCCTTTAGAAACATCCTTCCTGACCTCTGCGCTGTGTTTCCTTCCAGACATGGCTGAAGAACTACGGCTATCTTCTCCCGCACGACATCCGGACATCTGACCTGCGGTCCGAGAAGGCCATGCAGTCTGCCGTCGCTGCCATGCAGCGTTTCTATGGGATACCTGTGACAGGTGTGCTGGATCAGACAACGATAGAGTAAGAGATCTTTATTGGTCCTCTCCTTCCCTTCTTCGGTTCGTGGGGCGAGCAGGAGTCTGTTATTGGGGGTTCAGCGGACTGAAGTTTGTTAAAGAGTATTTTACCCAAATTACCCAGGGATAGGACTAGAAAGCATGAAATGCAAGTGG
Organism: Polyodon spathula; assembly: GCF_017654505.1. Classification (NCBI taxonomy): domain Eukaryota; kingdom Metazoa; phylum Chordata; class Actinopteri; order Acipenseriformes; family Polyodontidae; genus Polyodon; species Polyodon spathula. The sequence continues at coordinate 27,380,877 of NC_054556.1, read as the reverse complement.
AGGAAATGAATATCCAGAAGAGAAAAGCGGGGTAATTAATATGTGGGCATGTTTACCAGTCTGATATGGTAGCAGGGTCATTAGTCACCTGGCTCATTAATGAATCCCGTTGATACAGCCCGGGGGTGACAGACACAAGTCCTGCTCCTGGATGTCGTAGCCCAGTTCTCTTCCTTTCTTTCCCGCACACTGCACCAGAAAGCTGGATCTTCTCATTTTTCCAGGTGGATGAGAAAGCCTCGGTGCGGAGTGCCGGACCACCCTGGGATCAGCCGGAGAAGGAGAAATAAACGCTATGCGCTGACAGGACAGAAGTGGAGACAGAAACACATCACCTACAGGTAGGAGCTTCTCCTGGGGACTCGGCTATTGCTGTAAATTAGGTGGGAGTCGCTCTGTGGTTTGAAGCGCTAGAGTGGGCTCTTTGGGGTTGGCTTTTGATTGATTGATTTGGCCTTGCCTGTGCTATGGTCCTGCTATATGACGCTTGAAATAGATGATCGGACTAATGATGTATAAAATCACATTACACCAGGGTAGACTCTTTTGCTAACTTACCCGGTGAATTGTGTCCTTCAGGGTAGCTCATTCTAAAACTTTCTAAAACTCCAACACAAATTCTGAGCTAAAACCCAGCGCTCGCCTGTTCTGGTGTTTGCAGCTCTGTCTCAGGTCAGCAGTAAAGCGTATTGATTCTCCAAAGCTGACTTGCCTTGGCTGTTCTCCAGGATGTATTTTAGAGATTTGCACTCCACTCCACCGGGTGCCAGTTTCTTCCACGAGGAGAGGGTGCATCTCTCCGGCACCTGGGTTGCCCTCATCTCTAAGCAAGGCTGAGTTCAGTAGCATTTTGATCTGCTCCCAGGCGGGCCTCACAAAGGTGTTCCTGTGCTTTACAGCTTTTTGGTCGAGTGCTATATTTGGAATTGTGTTGGAGGTAGCTGAACCCCATCTAATCTTTGCATGCTGTCAGGTCCCATCATTATCAAAGCTCAGTCTGGACGCCTGGACTTGAGACTTTGACGTCATTTTGCACAAGCGTCCGGCTTCAGCCAGCAGGCAGACTTTTCTGATTGTTCTTGGCAGATGTGGTGTTGCATTTATGTGCGCCTAGAGTCACCAAGAGATCCATTTGATATTTCTCTTGGAATTGTCCCATGAAAAGCACTGAGAACAAACATTGATCTTTTCTTGTTCTCTATTTACACCGACTTAACTTGACCTTTGTCCTGTGCCACTCTACGATTAATGGCATTTAGTTAGAATTATTGCATACTGGTATATTCCAATATTTTCCTGGTGTAGGCTAATGTCACAGTCGCATCGCTCAGTGCATAAATCACGCCTTGCATGAGTACTGCCTCCACATCCTGACTGGTTCACAATGTGCACGCATGTCCACATCCCAGGAAATGCTTTTGATCTCATTTTATTTCAGCTGATCATCTTGCATGTCTGTATAGTCTTGCTTTCAAGTACCTTTTTCAGCGCTGAATTGTCTTGGTGGTAACAAAGCAAAGTTTCCCTGCAGGAGGGAATACATCAGTCATTAAGCACAGCACAGAAGAGGACAGGCTCAGCCTGACTTCCGCAGGAGGCTGAAAACCATACAGTCCAGGAATACAGATCTAGCTTGGAAATTGTGTTGACCTGAATTCATTTTAAGTCAAGAAACGTATTTTGTTTTTCTTTTGACTGTTTCAGCATACATAACTACACCCCCAAGGTGGGAGAGCTGGAGACACGGAAAGCTATCCGGCAAGCTTTCGATGTGTGGCAGAGGGTGACCCCGCTGACGTTTGAGGAGGTCCCGTATCACGAGATTAAGAGCGAGAGGAAGGAGGCAGACATCATGATCTTCTTCGCTTCGGGTTTCCATGGAGACAGCTCTCCGTTTGACGGGGAGGGGGGGTTTCTGGCCCATGCCTATTTCCCGGGTCCGGGGATCGGAGGCGACACGCACTTCGACTCAGACGAGCCGTGGACTCTGGGGAACGCAAATCACGACGGTAACCGTGGTAAATTCCTTTCAATCTAGCATGAATAGGCCAGCTGTGAGAAAGGTGATGGCGTCCCTTTTAGCAAAGCCCTGTAGGAGTTAGATGGGGAAGGAATTTAAACATGTAATCCAGTCAAACACAGCCTGGTGCCACGCATAACAATCCATAGGCTTTTCTCTTAAATGACATGACTGGAAATCAGGCACAGGTCAAATGCTGGGAACGTTTTGCTGGATATTTGCTGTGTATTAATTCCCAGAGTTCAAGCCTTCCTTTTTATTTTCATTATGTGTTCTAATTCCTTGTTATTATATTATGGAAAGATAAATAACAAAGGTCAGCCATGCTGGCAGTAAAACGCAGTGGCAAATATTTTGTATTTTAGTTTATACAAAACACCGATTTACTTCAAGAAAAGAAAAAAAACGTTCAGTTTTAAGCAAAGAGCACAAGCTTCTCTCAGTGTGTTTGCCAGTCTCTCTGGCGTGGATCCGATTCGTTCTGCAGTCCTGTGAAATCTTGCTTTCTTTCTTCAAGCAGCTTGTTTTTTTAATAATGACTGAGAGGAAATGAAAATGAAAATGCCATTGTGTTTGCTTGTGTCCCTCTGCCTGTTCTTTTAGGAAATGACTTGTTTTTAGTGGCAGTCCACGAGCTGGGCCATGCCCTGGGCTTAGAGCACTCCAACGATCCCAGCGCCATCATGGCTCCCTTCTACCAGTACATGGAGACGCAGAACTTCAAGCTCCCCCAGGACGATCTGCAGGGCATCCAGAAGATCTATGGTTTGTAAATGTGTGTCTTGTGAGTGGTGACTGAAAGCGTTAATTACCAAGCCTTGGGGAATCCTCATCTTACCTTGGAGAGATGATATATACAGTATGCAGGCAAAACCCGTCTCATTCAATAAAAACATTTCTGTTCCCCTAATAAATGGAGCCAGTCAATCAAACCTCGAGACACACCAGGAATGGCAAAAGAAATGTGGGTAAATCCAGGAAGATTTCTTTGGATTTAATGCCATTCAGTAAGCCAGCTTTGTTACAGATGATGTAGTGCTAGTGGGATTTAGTTGAGGGTAATTTAATAACATAACCCAATCAAACACAGCCTTTACGAGTTGCACATTCTCATGAGAGTTTTATTTAATTTGATTGTTTTTCTGTTCTTTCGTCTTCCCCGCTGTTTGGAAAAGAGTGTGTTTTTCCTCAGGTTTATCCCACAATCCCCTGACTGTGGTTTGAATATTAAAATGTTTCTGCTCAACGTTACCCTCCTCCACCACCCAGTGGTTTTCTGATCTGCGTTCTCCAACGTCAAGACAGAAATGTGAGGTTTGGCTGCAAGCCTAGGTTTGTTTTTAAGAGTGATTGTTTTCAAACCCAGGGAGGATCATTGCAAGATGCAGACACTCCCCAGCAGGCTATTTGACTTGATCATCATTGGGAGACCACACTGCCACACAGCAATCCTCACTGCACTCTTTCATCAGCCAGGTTCTGCTAGAGCAAAAGTCTCAGGAGGTCTATGGGTCTCAACTTTCCGCTGCCTCAATCTCTGCCTCTGTTAGTTAAACGCAGTGAAGGGATCGTTTGGGGAGTCATGGGTGCCGTTTTATATCTCACTTACAGCAATTTCTACAGAAGGGCCTTTGTTGCTATTTTTATGTTTTTGTTTTTCAGGCCCTCCTGCTGAGATGCTGGAGCCCACCAGGCCCTTGCCTACTCTACCGGCCCGTCGATCCCACACCAACTCGGAAAGGAAACATGACCGGCAGTCCAGGCCTCCGCGTCCTCCCTCGGGGGACAGGCCCCACTCTCCAGGGGCCAAGCCTAACATCTGTGATGGGAACTTCAACACTGTGGCCCTGTTCAGGGGGGAGATGTTCGTATTTAAGGTGAGAGGACACCACTTCTCCCAGCAGTCCCTCACAGGAGTACATCCGTAAATGTATTATAAAGTCTATGGGATAACTGTAAGCAGTATCGGAAGGCAACGACAGATCCTATTAGCCCCTCGTAACATTCACAGTTTGAATTAATTTGAAATTGGAAGCTCCGTGTTGTGGCTCCCCTTCCAGGCTGGTGTTGCTGTAGTTGTGTTTGTGTGTTCATATAAGACACCGGTCCTGTTTCAATGTGTCTTCTTGTTCTGTGTGTTCATATAAGACACCGGTCCTGTTTCAATGTGTCTTCTTGTTCTGTGTGTTCATATAAGACACCGGTCCTGTTTCAATGTGTCTTCTTGTTCTGTGTGTTCATATAAGACACCGGTCCTGTTTCAATGTGTCTTCTTGTTCTGTGTGTTCATATAAGACACCGGTCCTGTTTCAATGTGTCTTCTTGTTCTGTGTGTTCATATAAGACACCGGTCCTGTTTCAATGTGTCTTCTTGTTCTGTGTGTTCATATATATCCCATGCAGATCGAGCAGTTCTGGAAAGGGTTAGGGTTAGGGTTAGGGTTAGGGTTAGGGTTAGGGCACCGGTCCTGTTTCAGTGTGTGTTCATATTCATGTTTTTCCGTGCTCTGTGTTGCAGGATCGCTGGTTCTGGAGGCTGCGTAACAACAGGCTGCAGGAAGGCTATCCCATGCAGATCGAGCAGTTCTGGAAAGGGCTTCCTGCCAGGATCGACGCTGCCTACGAGAGGTCCGATGGAAAGTTTGTGTTCTTCAAAGGTATGTTTATTGTGTTTTCGTTGATGAAATTCCTGTAGAAAGCTCTGGGCTGGAGGGTTTGCTGCATTGGTTTCATATCTTCATGATAAATTGTGAGATAAAGCTTAGTGAGTAGGGTCCACTACCTAAATACCTTTACATGGGCAAGGAATCCTTTAGCAGTGTGCAGAGCTCACCTGCAGAATGCATAGAGGATTCTGAGTCCTCAGATAGGTAGCTTTACTCTGACTTGACCATGCATGCAAACAGGGCCTCTGTAAAAGGGTGACATTGGATCATTAAAATGAACGGTGAAGTAAATGAATGTGGAGGGTGAGTTCTTGAGCCCGCAAGCTGCAGTGCTCTCTTCTTTCTTAGCGGTCCAGCACGCACAGAGAAATCCCAGCTCCGCTTTCCCTTTCAAGGCGGAGCGGCAGTCGCATCAGACTCTCTGCAGTGCCGTGTGCTTCAGTGTGAGCCTGTCTCATCTTCCCTGTGGCACTCGGAGCTGGCTCTGTGTTCATGAATTTACTGCAAGCTGCATGGGGCCGCTCTGCGGAAAAGGATGAGTCACTGCTGTTTTCATGTCAGCCCTTAGAGAAATGAAGCCTCGGTTTTAGCGCTGGAGGGAAATAAAAGTGATTTCTAATCTAAAACCCGACGCTCTCCCCCTACGCTCCCCAGTCCTTCCTCTCGAAGCTCAAGGCTGCCTCTTATTAAGCTCATTGAAAATGTGCACCCCAGTTACTGCAGGTTCACAGTGATGACTGGCAGGGTTCTACTCACACATGGCAATGTATCTCCCCATAGAAGAGTGTTCCCGCAGTATCAGCACTGCAGTAAAGATTATCCGAACCCCTCTGTTGCCCTTGCTAACCTGTCTGCTCGTCTCCTCCCTGCTGTTGTGAAAAATGTGGAATTACTATTTACAGTGCAGATCAGGACTGGGTGTTTTGTATTTAAAGGTAAAGGGGTTGTAATCTATACTGTATATTTGTTAGGAATTGTCTTGAGTGAGAAAGTCATAAAATAATATCACAGTTGCAATCCGATGGCAGAGGTTTTGCTGTGTTTCTAGAAGCCCGTTTTGCACAAGCTGCTGCGAGGCTGAAAGGGAGCTGCTAGGTTTTAGCCAGGATGACTCATTTTGATGTTCCTGATACTGACAAAGGCTTTAATCGAAATGTTTGCCTGCTAAACTTACCGTTTCCGTACAGTGTTACCTTCAGTGCTACATAACAACAGACAAGGGTCTGCAGGATGTTGCAATGGTCCAAGGAGGAGGGATACAGTACATGTCCGTTCCTCAACTTCCTTCGGCGACTCAGTTCTCCAGAATGACCCGGAGAGTCATTCCTTCTGAGCCCGTCCCTCGTGAATCATCTTGGTAATGAAAGATCCTACAAACCAAGCACCGGCTGCCAGCCATTTAGAAAAGCAGTGACTTCAACATGGATCCTGAAAGCAAGGCCCTCTGGGTCCATTCGGTGTTTCTTTAGGTTTCCAGGTGGCTTTTGTTTTGTGAAATCAATTTCCTGTCCTCGCAGGTGACAAATACTGGGTGTTCAAGGAAGTGACCGTGGAGCCGGGGTACCCCCACAGCCTGGTGGAGCTGGGCAGCTGTTTGCCGCGCGAGGGAATCGACACGGCCCTGCGCTGGGAGCCTGTGGGCAAGACCTACTTCTTCAAGGGGGACAGGTACTGGAGATACAATGAGGAGAAGAGGGCTGCCGACCCTGGCTACCCCAAACCAATCACTGTGTGGAAAGGCATACCGGAGGCACCCCAGGGAGCATTCGTCAGCAAGGAGGGCTGTGAGTATCGCACCATCATTTTCTAATGTCAAGGAAATGCGTCTCCTTCATCATAGTGACTAGCTCTCTTCAGTTTGAAGAATCTGACTATTAGACGTGCAGATGGCCGGTCTCTATCCTCACTTAGTCATGGGACTGGAGTCATTTTTAGCTGGTGCTGCAGAAAGCTGTCAAACAAGCAGTGCTGCTGTCTGTCTGGTAGAACTATTAGCATTCCCACCATTAGTGTCACAGCCTACCGCACTGGATGCCACAGAGGAGCTTACCAGCTTAACCCTGCTAGCTTCCTGATTTGAACTTGTACGAATAAACCCCAGTCAACAGAGATTGCCTGTGTGCTCGTCATTACTGTCTGCTGTTGTTATTATTCTGAGACATGCAATAGGTAGATGCCATAGATAACCTTCTGGTGTTTATATAAATAATAATAATAATTATAATAATAATAATAATAATAATTAATATTATTATTATTATTATTATTATTATTATTATTATTATTATTATTATTATTATTATTATTATATATAAAAAGAGACAGGCGTGTTGGCTTTTAAAATCAACTGCACAGACAAGTTGGGGGTTGGGTTGGGGTTGGGGTTGGGGTTAGGGTTAGGGTTAGGGTTGGGGGTTAGGGTTGGGATTAGGGTTGGGGTTAGGGTTGAGTTAGGGTTGGATTGGGTTAGGGTCGGGTTAGGGTTGGGGTTAGGGTTGAGTTAGGGTTGGATTGGGTTAGGGTTGGGTTAGGGTTAGAGATGTTATGTTTTCTGGGTAATAAGATACAAATGCAACTGGCTGCGAGTAACCAAATGCAAACCAGTTGAGAGGTTTAAAAAGGTTACTGTAAGATATCAGGCCAACTAAAACATGCCCCTCTCGTCCTTCTTCCAGTTTACACCTTCTTCTACAAAGGGAAAGAATACTGGAAGTTCGACAATCAGAAGCTGAACGTAGAGTCGGGATACCCACGCTCCATACTCAAGGACTGGATGGGCTGCGACCAGTCAATGGTGGAGAAGAACAAGGACCGCCACCTCCCGCACGACGACGTGGACATCATGGTGACCATCAACGACGTTCCCAGCACGGTCAACGCCATCGCTGTGGTGATCCCCTGCATCCTGTCTCTCTGCATCCTGGTCCTGGTCTACACCATCTTCCAGTTCAAGAACAAAGGCGTGCAGCAGCAGCACGTAACTTACTACAAGAGGCCCGTGCAGGAGTGGGTATGACAGACTCACCAGGGGTGCACCCATTTTCTTTTGTAGACGAGGACTGAAGCTGAACTGGACGCCATCCTTTGAAAATGCCCCTACCACCTTACCAACAGAGGAGGGGAGGGGGGGAGAGGGAGGGGAGGACCTAATGAGATACCCTGGACCGATGAATCACGGGGAATTCACTGTGCTTCTGATACTGAGCATGAGCAGAAACACAAAGCAGGGGCGGGGCTGACTTGGGCAAGCTCAGCAGCCTCCCAGCCCTGCTGCTTCACTCTTTTCTGGGGCGCGCCATTCTGCGTCGGCTCACGCTGTCCACTTTTCCGACACCTTCTGTTGGACCTTCTGAAAGGAAGAAGTGAGGAGCGCTCCTCTGAGTGTTCGCAAGACTCGCTACAATCATTTCTCTGCGGACCTCTCTCATTTCTGTCTCTCAGACGTCAACTTGGAAATGGATTATAAACAATGTTTTTTTAAAAAAAAAATGAAACAGTTAAAAAAAACAGAAACAGTAGGTAGAAAGGGAAGAGGAACCCAAGGGATTTGCCAGGGGGCATTGAAGCTTCCCATACAGTTTGTAAATGGATCATAAAAGGGAAATGCAGTTTTCTATGAACTGTGATGGCTCATGGACTGTTTCAGCCATGACTTTGTTTTTAAGTTCAGTAACCAGGACTCTTATAAGGCTTGAATAAACTGTAGCTTGCTAGCTTCGAGAGCTAGTGACCTTGTCAGAAACAGCTGGTTATTGAATTGAATGGGGGTGGGAGGTAGGGGGGTAGGATTTTTTGTATTAGTGTGGGTGGTACAGCAGTTAGTATCACTTGCCAGTAGCCGAAGGCTTTTGTTAGGAGCCCTGATCAACGTGCTCCATTCTGAATTCCTATAGGGATAAATACCATTAAGTATTTATTAACAGAAATGAGTGGGGCCATAAGAACTACTATATTAAAGCAGTCTTAAACCCCCCCCCCCCCCTTTTTTTTTTTTTTTTAAATAACTTTTGTCTATAAATGTTTCCATTACTTTGTATCAGGAAAAAAACATCAGTTCTACAGCACAGCAGGAAAGTGATTTAGTTCAGTGATTTAGATGAACTGCTCATTGTCTTTTTGAGGTATCAGAGAGGAAGATCGCTGAACGCTGAAATCACTGCGGAGTGTTGCTGGAGCTGATAACGGCTTGCTAGCGTTCCCTGACTGAGACTTGAGGTTGAGGATAAAAAAAGAACAAGGCTGATTTAAACAATGACATAAAGACTCAGAGGTTTATAGCTTACAAGGCCTTGGTAATGCAAAAGGTATAGAGAGCAGTCCAGAGCTCCTGTAAAGACTGTTATCAGTAACCTCCAGCACAGGCCGCAGTAATTGAACGATTTTCATTAAACCCAAAGCTATTGAAGGAGAGCTTGAGCTGAACCTGGTCCTTTAAACAGAGCTGCATGCGTTCAAGCATTTCCTGAGAGAACCTGCAGACCCCTCAGTGGAGATAGGGAAAGCTGAGATTGTATCATGTGACCCGGGAGGGGAGGTGGAGATAGAGAAAGCTGGGATTGTATCATGTGACCTGGGAGGGGAGGTGGAGATAGGGAAAGCTGAGATTGTATCATGTGACCTGGGAGGGGAGGTGGAGATAGGGAAAGCTGGGATTGTATCATGTGACCCGGGAGGGGAGGTGGAGATAGGGAAAGCTGGGATTGTATCATGTGACCTGGGAGGGGAGGTGGAGATAGGGAAAGCTGGGATTGTATCATGTGACCCAGGAGGGGAGATGGAGATAGGGAAAGCTGGTATTGTATCATGTGACCTGGGAGGGGAGGTGGAGATAGGGAAAGCTGGGGCCGTATCATGTGACCCGGGAGGGGAGGTGGAGATAGGGAAAGCTGGGATTGTATCATGTGACCTGGGAGGGGAGGTGGAGATAGGGAAAGCTGGGATTGTATCATGTGACCCAGGAGGGGAGGTGGAGATAGGGAAAGCTGGGATTGTATCATGTGACCTGGGAGGGGAGGTGGAGATAGGGAAAGCTGGGACTGTATCATGTGACCCGGGAGGGGAGGTGGAGATAGGGAAAGCTGGGATTGTATCGTGTGACCTGGGAGGGGAAGTGGAGATAGGGAAAGCTGGGATTGTATCATGTGACCTGGGAGGGGAAGTTTGTTAGTAAAGCACAGAAGCCGGTACAGATCATTTAGTTTCCATTAAGACATGCGTTGGTATAATTGTGTCTCATTTAGCGTAGACCTCGATTTAACTCTCCGGACACACTCTGTTTGCAGTGTTTTTAAACTCGTCGCTGTTAAGACAAGGGATATGGGTTTTGTTAACGTTGGTGCGAAACTGATCAGTTCAGAAGTCATTGGTTTTCCAACCCTATTGTGTATTGGGCCTCTCCCTCTGGTTGCATTCATGTCATTATTAAAACATTTAGGTGCACCCGAATGCAGTATTAATGTAGATCAGTAGCATCCTTTGATTGACGTGTTTATTGCACAGCTGTCAGAAAACAGACCTGTTGCCATCAGTGCCATTAGTAGCACCAGAACTCCAGTGTGGAGTGCAGAGCAGCACTGCTCTTTCATAATAGCACTACAGCTGTGCTTCTGGAATCGTAGCTGTGTTGGATAGCCAGTTAACCCTATTACAAGCGGGAAATGTCTCAAAGACAGGGTTGACATTGCAGGTGCTCCGTGACTTGTTGCCATTCAGTGCTGATTGCTTCTCTGAGAAGTTTCCTGCCCTCCTCCAATCATAGCCTTGGTACAGACTACTTCCCCCTGAGGAAAATGATTTTAATGGGAACCGTGGGAGTGATTCTAGCAAGTGTTTACCTGAAGCTGGTTACATGGAGAGTGTTTCCTTTTAACAGCTGGAATCTGTTGTCTGGCATTTTAAGATGTGCTTGTTCATGCTGAATTATTAACCCCACTATGAATGGTTGGTTTGAAAGCATGCTGTAGCACAAACAGCGTGTGCTGATGCTGCCTAACCAAGAGGACATCCCTGCAGGCGAGATGGAGCCTCGACAGGATGCTCCTGTGTATAGGAAGGATGTGAAGTAGCTAGCTGGGTAACGCAGCAGAAAATCATTTTGAACTGCCTTTTGTTTTCCATGTGTCAGAGGCACAGCCTTGCCACAAAACGTTTCCACGTGCTTTTGGAATTCACCAAGAGGCTTCTTTCATCTCTGTGGAAGGAAATGAAATGCAAATGCAAAGAGGGGGTCGAGCTTTACCCCTGTTTGTGATTGCGAGTATTTTCAAAGCCAAGACAAAAGGGAATGTAGCAGAGGAAAAATGACAATGGTATTGGTGTTTGTGAGTTCTGCTGCTCCAATACTGAGATTTCTTCATTTCCAGCTACAGTTGTTTTGTAAGCTCTTTTCTGAAGTGGCTGGTCTGGCCATGTCTGTGCCGCCTCACTCCACACAGAGCCGTTGTTCTGCTTCTGTTTTGTGATAGGTGCAGAAGCAGGAGGAGGTGGAGGATGGGCTCAGCTCTGCTGACAAGTCACAACAATGTGTAAGAGCAAGCTCAAAGCCAGCTACAGTGAAAAGGAATCAATATTGCAGCAGCATTAAGGGAATCTTACAACCCTTTGATTTTATTAATAGGGCTCCAGTAGCAGTGATGGAAGTAAGACTCGCACTGCATATTGCATTGAGCTGTGCCCAGCTTCTTTAAAAGGAGAGATTAACAGCCCTGTAAAAAAGGCATTCTTCTTAGAGAAGGAGGACTGAAATATTTTATTGTGAACATGTTTGCTTTTCCTTTGAAAGAAGAGCAGCTGATAGATTCTGATTTTAACACTGGGGGGGATTCAAATCCGAAGCTGTTTTTTTTTATTTCTGCTGTGTCTTAAAAAGAGATGATTTTAATACCATTTCAAATGGTTATCCTTTGTTTTAACAGCCTTACAATAAGATAGAGTGTAACAGGATCCAGAGAAAAGGAGTTGCATACAACAATATAAATACAGGCTTGTAGACTTCACATCACCAGTGCAGTACCTTAATACACCATTGGTCAAAGGAAGTACTTTGTGTTTTTGCTCTGTGAACGGCCATACCACACATGGGAGATAGTCCATATGCACGCCTTGGTTATTTTTTGCATTATGGGTGCAATTCATAAAGAAATATAGACAGTCTGTAATTGAGGCTTGTACCATTTTGCAAAGGTCTTAACTAAGACATCTTGTAAATTAGACCAGGTGGTCCATTTAATGAAGATCACAGTACACCACCCTTGTTCTTATCTTGCTAGTCACGTTACAGTGGAAAGAAGCCCCCATGAGCATGGGTTCAAGTTTTAGTGTAGCATCTTAAAGACCACAGGTCTAACACAGTATAAACCCATCTTAAAATATCTTTGACGCCACCTTAAAACCATTTAAAACCTTCCTAATTCCACCGTAATGACTCCACTGTCTGTGAGATTTGAGAGGTAAAGAAAGCTGCTGTCTGCTTCGTCTGCTGTATGATCACAGGTTTTAGCTTCTAGTTACGGACAACAGAAACAGCAACCTTTAAAATAACCTGCTGTTGCCTTTTTGTTCTCATTGTGTTTCTTTCTTGTGTGTGTTTTTTTTTTAAACTGGATAATTGTTAACATGTGTTTTATGGTGAATATATCACATGTCTTTCTTAATACCTGGGGCACTAAAGAACAAGTCTGAAGCGTCATTTATCACGGTTTTAAGGGTGTTGAATCTGGTGTTTTCATCCTACAGATTTCCAAGTAAAGCACAACATGTTTTCTCTTTAAAGATCTTGTGTAACAACGCTTTCCTCTCCACATTTCTCATGGAAACCCGAATCGCAAGATTTTTAATGCATGGATTTGTTAAACAACTTTCCTGTAACAAAGCTGAAAATACTGAGGCCAACTTGCACATAACAGATGAACAAATCCAGCAGAAGTATCATTGATAACAGCTCCCTCTAACGATGTAATCTCACTCAGAGAGACTCTCTCGCTTGGAAAGGGTTTTCTTAACCACCTGGTGATGTAAGGGGTTTGTTTTTATGAGGCAGCATCATTAGTTTCTCAATGGGGTGAAGAAAAACACCAATTTAAAGGAATAAGAAACAACTTCATTCACCCTGGATGGAAAGTCTTGTTTGTTTTTTCCTGGGTTGGCACCCTTATTGGGCGTGTTTCTCTCCTTTGTGAATAAATGATGCTAATTGTGTACGGACTGGAGTAAACAGCTTTGAGAATTCAGCCCACAGCGTCCAATGTCCAATAATGGATACAAGTCTCTGGGTCTGACAGTTTGTACATGTACTGTTTATTGAATTCACCACTGCTAGTCAACATCAGGGAGGTAAGAAAAGATAGACACCCACTGTTTATAGCTGGGGCTTGTGAGCGGCCTTTCGCTGTTTTCGTGTGGTTTTTACTTCCTTCCATTAAAAGTGTTAACAACAATTTGAAGTACACACAAAACAAAGCACTTTTCTTCCTTTTTCAAGCAATGTGGTTGCGATTGTCAATCATACTGAACAGGGCAAGGTATTGGGTTAGCTTTTGGTTCCTTGTGTTTTTTTTGTTTAACTCTACACTGTGTATCTAGGATTCTCTCACCGTGTTGTATTTCAAATCAATTTGTCAATAAAAATAAAGGGAGCCGTCATAAGAAAAACTTTCTCCGCTGTGTCTGGTGTGTGTTTTCAGCCCCTGTATCTCACTCTACTCCGACGTTGTTCTAACCCTGCAGTTAATAAGCCAGGATGATCCCAAACAATGCTGTCTGAAACTGGACTGGCTTTAGAGCTGAACACGTCTGTTTTTGGTTTGTCTCGTTCGGATCACGCTATTCTGCTGCTTTGGTGTCTTCTCCGCTCAATATTGTCAAAGGATTTTGAGCTTGAAGAACGACGCAGTTGAGGGGCCTGCACTGACCCTTGAAGGGGGCTAATTTCCAAGAAAGGGGCTGTCGATTCCAAAAAGGAGAAAACGAATGCAAAATTTGAAACCAATAAAAGCGAGGGAGCAGCCTGTCACGTCCACATTAATCAGACCACTTATCTTAATTGCGCATCATTACATGAATCATAAGTTTAGAAAGCAGGTTTCGAATGCGTGATTGTAAATATGCTAAATGAAATCCCCATTAGGAGAAGCGTACTCTAGTGCTTCCAACAGCAGGTCATTCGTAACGGACTGGGCGAGGAGGAGGCAGCTGGGCCAGTCTTGCTGCAGTAGCGTCCCCAGTCCTGCAGGGTGCAGCAGCTTCTAATACCAGTTGGTGCAGGTGATCATGAAGCACATGTCATCCACGGTCCTGGTTCCCAGCTTGCACTGGGGCAGCTCCCCTGCAAGTGGTCCATCTCTCTCTTCACGTGAAGATGCCTCTGCTGGGGTTTTGCTGGGGCCTGTGGAAAGTCCTTCTTCTGTCTGGCCTTGTTGGTCATGACTCTGTCCTCCCCCCATTCTGGAAATATAACACAGCATTATTCATACTGCATGGGAAATAGAAAGACAATGCTCAACGGCTGTTGCATAGACTAGACACATCTCGGGTTACACAAGAGCAAAGCAGAAAGCCCTGCATGCAGTGTATTCCCCACAGCATATGGCATTAGCAGAAACTTTAGCCTGTAGTTACTGGAATGGATGTGTCTTTCTCAGCATTACGTCACAGGTAACACGACCGCTGCTCTGCCAGAGACCTTGGGAGAACTTTGAAAGGATGGTTTCAAACTCGCGCTCCTCGGCTCTAGGCATTGATCTCTTGATGAGAGAGATACGGGATCTCATTTCCAAACAGCACACGCCTGCTCTTCAGCAGGATTCCAGATGCAGTGCAACCTCCACGCCACAGGGGAGAGCGGCTTGCTACCAGCACAGCGTCCTCCCCTCCCTCCAAACCAAAGTGAAACAAAAAGAAAGAAAAGGGGAGGGGGGGTGAAATGAAAAGTGCAGCTGAGCCATATTAAGAGGAGCAGTGAGAACGTTACTGAAGAGAACGAAGTGAAACACAGGATACCCTTTGTGTTATAAAAGGTGTGGACATTGGAGGTGCTGTAGACCAACTTTGGACCACCCTGCCCAAGGTAAAGTGGTCCAGCCTGGGTCTGTTAAACCACCTGTAATTGGTCCGAGACAAAGGCAACTCCACCTCAGATCAGATGTTTGATTGTCATGCATTAATCACCCAATATCTCAACATGCAAATATTCAAATTCCATTTTTTATGTATTATTATTATTATTATTATTATTATTATTATTATTATTATTATTATTTTGTATTAGCTATTTTATTGTGCAGAATCTTTACAGGATACACATCTCAAATACAGCCCTATAAATATGCTGCTGGTTTTGATCGATTTTGGTATAAAACACAAGGACTGAAAGCAGGAGTTACACACGGGGAAGCTAAATAAAGTCGAGCGTGTTAAGGTGTAGCGGCTGAGACACAGGTACTCTGCGATGGAAGACTGTTTTAACTGTTGTCACGGTGTATCCAATAAGCAAGGCTGCAGCAGCTTCCATGCACACAGACAGTGTATCGAGGCAGCAGTCTCACGCAACACCTGTTGCTGGAAATGCGCACGTCTTTACGTCGATGGACAGGACTACAATCGAACGTCAGAGCAGCTCTGTTCTGGTTGGTTGAGCCGGCCAGTGACTCGTTGGGGGCGGGGATTGCGTGCTACTGGTTGCTGTGTGGTCGTGGTTATATTGGGAGTCTTGAATGAAAAGCCCTTTGCTTGCAGTTACAAACACGGAGTGGTGTGCTCTGCGGGTTATTACCTGCTGTGAATACCTGGGCAAAGCAAAGCACGTTGTTAAGTTTCAAATCAAATTCCCTACTCCTAAATCTGCAGAGTCCTAATAATAATAATAGATAGATAGATGGATAGATAGATTCGTTCATGCAGGGCAGCGGGCAGGTTTGTTGTCTCTTGATAAAGCTCTGAGCTGAGTGTTATTTTAGAAGCAATCTTATCGCCTCTCAGGAGACAGGATCCACTGCTCCTGATGCACACAACACAATAATAGTCTCACGCTTTTGTCAAATGCTGCTTAATGTTGTTGAAGCTGACACCCTGGGATCCTTCAAGAAGCTGCTTGATGAGATTCTAGGATCAATAAGCTACTAACAACCAAACGAGCAAGATGGGCCGAATGGCCTCCTCTCGTTTGTAAACTTTCTTATGTTCTTATTGTGAAAAGTGTTGAATTTAAATGAAAGGAAGTAATGTTAAAACTGTACAATACACTAGTAAGACCTCATCTTGAATATTGTGTGCAGTTCTGGTCACCTCGCTATAAAAAAGATATTGCTGCTCTAGAAAGAGTGCAAAGAAGAGCGACCAGAATTATTCCAGGCTTAAAAGGCATGTCATATGCAAACAGGCTAAAAGAATTGAATCTGTTCAGTCTTGAACAAAGAAGACTACATGGCGACCTAATTCAAGCATTCAAAATTCTAAAAGGTATTGACAGTGTCGACCCAAGGGACTTTTTCAGCCTGAAAAAAGAAACAAGGACCAGGGGTCACAAATGGAGTTTAGACAAAGGGGCATTCAGAACAGAAAATTTTTACACAGAGAATTGTGAGGGTCTGGAATCAACTCCCCAGTAATGTTGTTGAAGCTGACACCCTTCCTTCAAGAAGCTGCTTGATGAGATTTTGGGATCAATAAGCTACTAACAACCAAACGAGCAAGATGGGCCGAATGGCCTCCTCTCGTTTGTAAACTTTCTTATGTTCTTATGTTCTTATGTTCCGTTAGCACTGCGGCGCTCTCCTACTCGCCCCTCTCTAAGCTCTCTCTAGATCTGAAGCCACTCTGCTGGGCTGCATGTGTGGGAAACGCCATGAGAAAAGCATGCCGCTCGCTCTGTGCTGGTTGACTGTGCAGTATGTAAGTCCTAGTGGAGTAGAGATGTTAGCTGGACTGAGAAAGGATGGAAGCAGCAAAATCGTGCACATATTTATAAAGGCGTGTATGTGTAACAGTACTGCTGCTGTATTACAAGGCATCTCCTCCACACTTTGAGTTCAGGCTGCACTAGACTGCACAGATTCCTGCAAGCTCTCCCCAAGTAAACATGTGTAATTTTTCTTCATCAGCTTTCACCAGCTGCTTGATAGCATGCGTGTCTCTAATGCGTCTGTATTTGGTCCAGTGGGAGATAAAACGTGTCTGACTCAATCTCTCCCGTGTCGCCGATTTGTGTTGCATTATTATTATTATTATTATTATTATTATTATTTTATCAGCTCAGTAATATGAAGCAATGCTCTTTAAACATTTGAAATCTGTGACTCATTCAACACGTCTCTTCAGAGCAGCAAGCTGACCTTCGCCCCG